>NC_060192.1:26192809-26492809 GCF_021184085.1 Oncorhynchus gorbuscha
TATATAATGTCACCCAAAATAAACTTCTACAGTGGCGAGAAAAAGTATGTGAACCCTTTGGAATTATCTGGATTTCTGCATAAATTGATCATAAAATGTTATCTGATCTTCATCTAAGTCACAACAACAGACAAGCACAGTCTGCTTAACTTATAGCACACAAGTTATTGTATTTTTCTTGTCTATATTGAATACATCATTTAAACATTCACAGTGTACATTGTAAAATGTATGTGAACCCCTATGTCATGCCCTCCAGCGACGGTCTGCAGTCCAGAGCCTCCAGCGACGATCTGCAGTCCGGAGCGTCCAGCAGTGGTTCCCAGTTCGGAGCCTCCAGCGACGATCTGCAGTCCAGAGCCTCCAGCGACAATCTGCAGTCCAGAGCCTCCAGCGACAATCTGCAGTCCAGAGTCTTCAGAGACGAGCTGCCGTCCAGAGCCTCCAGCTCCTCTCTCCGGCGACGAGCTGCCGTCCAGAGCCTCCAGCTCCTCTCTCCGGCGACGATCTGCAGTCCAGAGCCTCCAGCGGCGGTATGCAGTCCAGAGCCTCCAGCTCCTCTCTCCAGCGACAATCTGCCGTCCAGAGCCTCCAGCTCCTCTCTCCGGCGACGATCTGCAGTCCGGAGCGTCCAGCAGTGGTTCCCAGTTCGGAGCCTCCGGCGATGATCCATGATCCGGTTCCCCCGGCAACGATTCACGGTCCTGAGTCTCCGGCGTCGATCCACGGTCCGGTTCCACAAAAGCGGAGTGATCAGTGTAGGGAGCGGGGGCTATGTCCCGAACCGGAGCCGCCACCGAGGGTAGATGCCCGCCTGGACCCTCCCCTATAGGTTCAGGTTTGCGACCGGGAGTCCGCACCTTTGGGTGGGGGTACTGCCACACCCTGACCTTAGAGATCCTTTAAATTCTCTATTTGGTAGGTCAGGATGTGACTAGGGTGGGAAATCTATGTTTATATTTCTTTGTTGGCCGAGTATGGTTCCCAATCAGAGGCAATTGTGTATCGTTGTCTCTGATTGGGGATCATACTTAGGCAGCCCTTTTTCCCACCTTCTGTTGTGTGATCTTGTCTTTGTGTGTTGTATATGTTGCATGTGTTTTTGGTGGAACATTTCAAATGAAAGAAAATGTACGCCTACCACGCTGCACCTTGGTCTTCATTTAACGAAGGACATTACACCCTAGGCTAATGACTTTGGAGTCAGCTGGAGTCAGGAGTCAGCTAACCTGAAGTACAATCATTGAGATGAGATAGGAGATGTTGGATAGAGCTGCCCTGCCCTATAAAAAACATTCACAAAATTTGAGTTTGCTATTCACAAGAAGCATTGCCTGATGTGAACCATGCCTCGAACAAAAGAGATCTCAGAAGACCCAAGATGATGAATTGATGACTTGCATAAAGCTGGAAAGGGTTAGAAAAGTATCTCAGGGAGAGGGTTACTGCTTCACTGAAGCACATGGTGTCCACGGTAAGACACATTGTCTATAAATGGAGAAAGTTAAGCACGGTTGCTACTCTCCCTAGGAGTGGCCGTCCTGCAAAGATGACTGCAAGAGCACAGTGCAGAATGCTCAATGAGGTTAAGTGTTAGCTAAAGACTTAAATAAATCTATGGAACATGCTAACATCTCTGTTAATGAGTGTATGATACGTTAAACACTAAACAATAATGGTGTTCATGGGAGGACACCACGGAAGAATCCACTGCTGTCCAAAAACAACATTGCTGCACGTCTGAAGTTCGCAAAAGAGCATCTGGATGTTCCAGATGGCAAAATATTCTGTGGACAGATGAAACTAAAGTTGAGTTGTTTGGAAGGAACACACAACACTATGTGTGGAGATAAAAAGGCACAGCACACCAACATCTAAACCTCATTCCAACTGTAAAGTATGGTGGAGGGAGCATCATGGTTTGGGGCTGCTTTGCTGCCTCAGGGCCTGGACAGCTTGCTATCATCGACAGAAAAATGAATTCCCAAGTTTATCAAGACATTTTGCAGGAGAATGTAAGGCTATCTGTCTGCCAATTGACGCTCAACAGACGTTGGGTGATGCAACAGAACAACGACACAAAACACAGAAGTAAATCAACAACAGAATGGCTTCAACAGAGAAAAATATGCTTTCTGGAAAGGCCCAGTCAGAGTCCTGACCTCAACCCGATTGAGATACTGTGGCATGACCTCAAGAGAGCGGTTCACACCAGACATCTCAGAATATTGCTGAACTGAAACAGTTTTGTAAAGAGGAACGGTCCAAAATTCCTCCTGACCTTTGTGCCGTTCTGATCTGCAACTACAGAAAATGGTTGGTTGAGGTTATTTCTGTTATTAAAACAAAGGGTTCACATACTTTTTCTTGCCACTGTATATGGGCACAGGAATGAAAATATACAGAAATGTGGCTGTGGTTGCGGTGACAACAGTTTGACATGATGGGTACCTTCTGATGAGTGGTGACCTGCCCCCTGTGCCAGGGGCAGGGTGAACACAGAGTGGGTCTGTGTCAGCTGTGGTCGCCCCATGGCCGCCTGCTCTCCCTGGCTCTGGCCGTCTGACAGCACCGACAGGGTGTATACGGGCTGCTTGTTGCCTCGCGCCGCCTGGGCCTCGGGCATCTGCCGTAGCGGGAACTGGCACAGCCGACCAGTGAAACCTGGCGGGCACAGGCAGTGGGTCCGCGAGCTGCACACCCCTCCATTCATACAGGTCAGTGGACACACAACTAGAAAGACAAGTAGAGAGAAAAAGGTGTTGCTATTGAACAAAATCTCAAACACATCACCAAGCCATGAGTAGTATAGGAAAGGAGAAACAGAGCACATGTCAAACATCGTCCATCAACATCATGTAATGTCATCCCTTTTTCATTTGGAGCATTATTTTAAACAGGGAACAGTTGGGACTTCTACAACAGCAGGAACATCGATCCAAAACAAAACCCTGATGTCTGCAGCTTCCAGTATGAGTCACTTTGGATTTCGGGACTAAATGCCACGGTCAAATCACAACAGCTCCATACGCAAATAAACTGCCTCAGCCAATCCGCAGCAGAGAGCAAAAGTTGAGAGCTAGATGTTCCGGTTTTCCACTAAGTTCCACTGAGCCGTTAATTAACAAGGCGACACTCCATCTTAACTCCTCCTCCACATTTACTCGATTGGTTGAAAAGTGCAGAAGAACACCTCCCCCAACATGTTTTTTTCTTCTCCTCATCAAGCCCAGTATGTAGGGCCTTCAAACTCAACTCTGGGCCTCGAAGCCAGTTCCACTGCATTTTTTCATTGTTCCCCTCTAATCAGGGACTGAATTAGGCCTGGAACACCAGGTGTGTGCAATTTATTATCAGGATGAACTTAAAACCAGCAGTCTCCGGAGACCTCGTAGGGTAAGAGTTGAATGACCCTGATTACGGGGATGTAGTTTCAGGCGTATCTCATGCTGCGCTAGGTTAGGGCAGAGCAGAATATTGATACGAATGACCGCTTTTTCCTGGTTTATGGAAAACACTTGAAACCACAGGAGCCCTGCTATGCCATATACACTGCTCTGTAGGTTTCCCTTTGTGTTTCCTTTCCAAGCAGCTCCTTTTCTCCCTAAAGGACAATCAGATGAAACAGTGTGGGCAGAGTACACACCAGACTGAGACCATCAGCAGAAATAATGGTGAAGACTGGTGCATTAATAACGCACATATTAGAATAGACATACCACAAATTGCACTAAATAATATTAACAGTAACAAATGGACATTTTTACAATTTGTCATTCTCAAAATGTTGTAGTTTCTCTATGTCCCATGTTGTGTTCATGAAAGAAATCAGAAGCTGAAGCTCAGTTGTTTGGATGTCTTGCCCTGCAGTCTAACATAACAGAATCACAGGGATGCAGGCAGGCAGAGAGATACGGCTCATCATGTCTGACGGGGACACACCCAGTGGTTGAGAGGAGGCCTGTTCGTGTTACCCGCCCGGCAGAGCAAAGCTCCACACACTGGAGCAATTAGGCCTGGACTGCCTCGGAGTCTAGGCCGCTGTGTAATAACGGGACTAGATGCCCTCAAACACAACGGGGACATTTTTAAACCAATGAAAGTCAAGGAAAATAGCAACTGGAGAAATCCCTCTAATGTTTAAATGTGCAGCGGGGTGGGCTGTTCTGACGCAGCCTGCACCATAATTACCCGTGACAGTGGTCTTTAACCCAGAGCAGGCAGCTACATGCAGCAGTCGGTTACTGGGGAGGCTCACAGATAGCAGGGGAAAACATGGAGAGTAATCCAGCTGGAGAAGGACTTCCCTAAAAGGGAGAGTGGAGAGCAGAGCTCTCCAGATGTGTGTCTGGCTGATTTTTTGTCTCAGTATAGAAAGCTGGAAAGAGAGAGAGAGAGAGAGAGAGAGAGAGAGAGAGAGAGAGAGAGAGAGAGAGAGAGAGAGAGAGAGAAAGAGAGAGAGCGAGAGAGAGAGAGAGAGAGAGAGAGAGAGAGAGAGAGAGAGAGAGAGAGAGAGACTATGGGAGGCGCACAGTACTACATAAAGCCTTGACTACATGGAACTCTATTCCATATCAAGTAACTGATCAAAGCAGTAAAATTACATTTAAAAAACAGATAAAATACACGTTATGGAACAGCAGGGCCTGTAAAGCAACACAAACATCGACACATGCATACAAACACACAATAACATACAGACTATACACACATGTACACATGCATACAAACACACAATAACATACGGACTATACACACATGTACACATGCATACAAACACACAATAACATACGGACTATACACACATGTACACATGGATTTTGTGTTATAGATATGTGGTAGTAGAGTAGAGGCCTGAGGGAACACACTTAACATGTTGTGAAATCTGTTATGAATGTGTTGTAATGTTTTTCAAATGTATAACTGCCTTCATTTTGCTGGACCCCAGGAAGAGCAAGGCAGCAGCTAATGATCCATAATAAATACAAATACAAGATACGATTGGGAAGAAAGAGAAAAAGAGAGAGAAAGAAAGACAGGGGTGTAACCTCCATCCAAACCCGACTATACAACTAAAACCCACAGAGACTGGAGAGACAACATAGGAAAAGTCTGGTAAGGCTTGGGGAGAAGGCCGGTCTCAGAGTAGACCCTCTGACACACACACACACACACACACACACACACACACACACACACACACACACACACACACACACACACACACACACACACACACACACACACACACACACACACACACACACACACACACACACACACACACACACACACACACACACACACACACACACACACACACACACACACTCAAGCAATACTTAGGTCCCTCCATGACAAACAGCAAGGAAGGGCTCCTTTGAAAAATAACACAGCCCTTAGGTATCGGTACATGCCATGAAGCAGACTGTACTTCATGGTGGTTTTAAACAATCTGGTGAACGAATCATTCTGCAGCACAGGGCTGTCTGCCATTTCAAGCACAGGGCTGTCTGCCATTTCAAGCACAGGGCTGTCTGTCATTTCAAGCACAGGGCTGTCTGCCATTTCAAGCACAGGGCTGTCTGCCATTTCAAGAACATCTCTTGATGTGTGCTTGTATTTGGAATGGTATTCCCTTCCCCACAGATTAGCTACAGTAGTTGGGTGGAGGACTGGTGACTCACCAAATACAGTAACTAATCAGGTAGAGAGGGTGGACCTCCAAGTCCACTAATCAGTCTACACCACACTGAATGGATCAGGAGGCCAGGACTCAAACTGGTCCTCTTACAGTATACAGGAGGGGTTTAAACTAGACTCTCTCCCACATCTGCTTCGTCTATCTAAACCAACCCAGGGCAGTTAGAAAGACATGGGTGTAATACACATGGACTAATGCTTTCTGCAGACTGTCTGAGTGAGTGAGACGATGTGGGACTGTTTGTAATGGTCTGAGTGTAGCTGGTGCAGAGGAGTCAGGCGCAGGACAGCAGAGATGAGTAACACAAGTAACTTTACTCGAATATTCCACTATCATGTCGTAATACCGAGCCCACAATAACGAACCGAACATAAATAAAACAATTACGCACAAAAACCATGGGGAAGACAGAGGGTTAAATAATGAACATGTAATTGGGGAATTGAAACCAGGTGTGTAAAATAAAGACAAAACAAATGGAAAATGAAAAGTGGATCGGCGATGGCTAGAAGGCCGGTGACGTCGACCGCCGAACGCTGCCCGAACAAGGAGAGGGACCGACTTCAGCGGAAGTCGTGACACTGTTATGATCCAGTCATGATAACATGTGTTCCACTGCATCCCTGAATTATGAAACCCAACTGGGCACAGAATGTCTGCAGAGGTGAAAATGTCCCACTCCGTTTAGTGGGTAGCAGACAGTGTCAGAATGACCTAGCGTAGATCATCTGAAACACTAGAGCCACCCAGCTTTAAGCTCTATTACCATGCCAACAAATGGGCAAAGACTGGTGGAATCAAAGTTGTTTCCACGTCATTTTAACACAACATGTCTATTCGATGACGCTGAATCTCCATGGAAAACTGATTGTATTTGCAAAAAGTCATCAACGTAAGGGCATTTAAAAACAACTAAATCCAATGACATGGTGACATTTGTTGTTGATTTCACATTGAATTCACGTTAGTTTACAACTCAACCAATTGTAATACAAAACTATATGTTGAACTCACGTCTGTGCCCAGTGGGTGGTGCTATCTAGGGTATATTGTACAGCACTATATATTATAAAGCACTTCTATGAAACCCATATGGATATCCATATGAAACCCATATCCCAATATGGATATAAATTCTTGGCCCAAATCCTCAGGGGATGTGTATTAAATTATTCTCACGTCACTTTCACATTATACAATTTTAATGCCATGTCTTTGGAAATAGATTTCATACTCAAAATTGGCTCACAGGTATGTTCCAAACCGCATTTAAAGGGGAAATCTTTTTCCAATCCAGCATCCTATCCTGGAAGCGAAAGAGAGAGAAAAGAAGGGGGAGAGGAGGAGGGAGAACTGACTTTTTTTGTGTTTCAAAGCTCTTCTCAACATAGTGTTTTATGTGACAGAGGAGTGAGAGCTCATTTCTCATAATGCCATGATTTAGACTGAGACAGACAGTGTGTAGGGGAGGAACTGCAGGAAATAGAGGGAGAGAAAGAGGGATAGGAAGAGAAAGAGAGAGAGAGAGAGAGAGAGAGAGAGAGAGAGAGAGAGAGAGAGAGAGAGAGAGAGAGAGAGGAAGAAAAGGGAGAGTGGAGAGAGGGGACGAAGGAGGGAGTGTGAGAAAGAGAGAGAAGAAGAAAGAGAAGTAAAATAGAAAAAGTGCAATGGAAGAACCATCAGAGAGATCCAAATTAATCTGCTGTTATCGCTTCTCCAGATGCAGAGAGACTTTTTCATAAATACATACCTGTCATTCTTAAACTGTAGTGTGAGCAAGCTGAGACAACGATACACACATAGATATGAATGTACACACACACACACACAAACATACACAAAGTTTGCCACTGATGCATTACCACAGATTTGGCACACTAACCAGCCTGGTTTCATATACTAGACGTAACATAGTAAATGTAAATCTGGGACACTCAAATTAGTATGACATGTTACGTTTGGTATGGTTTCATACGACAGAAGGTTACTTATGGCAAAAACTAAAGTACAGTGGTTGGTTGGAGGGGATGGGTGGGCAAATAAAATGAAACATTTAGCAATTCAAAGGTTGGTGTTTGAATGTCATCACGGACAACCTTAGCATTTTAGCAACTTTGCAACTATACTGAACAAAAATATAAATGCAACATGTCAAGTCTTGGTCCCATGTTTCATTCCCTGAAATAAAAGAACCCAAAAATGTTCCACAACCACAGACAGGTGGTTCCACAACAACAGACAGGTGGTTCCACAACCACAGACAGGTGGTTCCACAACCACAGACAGGTGGTTCCACAACCACAGACAGGTGGTTCCACAACAACAGGCATGTGACCATGCCAGCCCAGGACCTCCACATCCGGCTTCTTTACCTGCAAAGATGGTCTGAGACGAGCCACCCAGACAGCTGTTATAACTGTGGGTTTACACAACCAAAACATTTCTGCAAAAACTGTCAGAAAGCTTCTCAGGGAAGCTCATCTCCGTGCCTGCGTAAATCAGACATGTCACCCACTGAGCTGTCTGGGATGCTCTGGATCGACGTGTACAGCAGCGTGTTCCAGTTCCTGCCAAAGAGTGGGACAACACTCTTCCACAGGCTGATCAACAATATGTGAAGGAGATGTGTCGCGCTGCATGGGGCAAATGGTGGTCACACCACATACTGACTGGCTTTCAGATCCACCCCCCTACCCTTTGTTAGGGTATCTGTCACCAAAATATGTATTTCTGTTTTCCCAGATGTGAAATCCATAGATTAGGGCCAATTGACTGATATCTCCCAAATTGCGATGTTGTCTCATCGCTGCAATTCCCCAACGGGCTCGGGAGAGGCGAAGGTCGAGTCACATGTCCTCTGAAAAATTACCCGCCAAACTGCACTTCTTAACACATAACACAGCCAGCTTCACCAATGTCCTGGAAGGAAACAGCGTTAAACTGACAACTGAAGTCAGCCTGCAGGCACCCGGCCTGCCACAAGAGGTTGCTAGAGAGTGATGAGCCAAGTAAAGCCACCCCTGGCCAAACACTCCCCTAACCCAGATGAAGCTGGGCCAATGGTGCGCCGCCATAAGGGACTCCTGGTCATGGCCAGTTGTGGTACAGCCTGGGATCGAACCTGGGTCTGTAGTGACACCTCAAGCACGGCGATGCAGTGCCTCAGAGTTCTGTGCCACTTGGGAGGCTGATTTACTTCTTTGAACTGTAACTTAGTAAAATCTTTGAAATTGTTGCATGTGCGTTTATATTTTCGTTCAGTGTACTTACTATCTACTTTGCAACTACTTAGCATTCTAGCTTACCCTTCTCCTAACCTTAACCCTTCAACCTAACTCTTAACCTTAATCCTAAGCTTAAACCTAACCTTAAATCTTATCCTTAACCCGCCACCTAGTCACCTAGCTAACGTTAGCCACAACAAATTGGAATTCGCAACATATAGAACGAATTGCAATTTGTAACATATTGTACAAATTGCAATACGTAACATATCATAGAAATTGTAATTCATAACATTTCATATGAAATGGATGATGGTCATCCACAAATTAATATATACCATATGAAACGTAACATATACCAATTGGAGTGTCCTGGATTTACATTTCTATGTTATGTCTACCCCTGAGTCCGGGTTGCACTAACGTAGACCGATATGTACCATACTGTACATACACAGAAATACTGACACATTTTGGAATGTTTAATTATGTTATTTCAGACCAATTACTGGTTGCTAGGTTTTCATTCCAATCAACCAGGTTTGAGGACAATAGGGGGGGGAAGAGTTTTAGCCGAGGAAAATATTTCAACAATTACTTTACTAACTCAAGACTTGGACGTTTCTACACTCCAGATTGAGCAAGGACCATTCTATTTTATTTTCCAGTGAAAATAGCCCCAGGAGCAACAATAGGTTCAACGAAATGCCCATTCAAATGAAACCTAGCTGAAGAGATGAAAGCTCAGAGCTCTCTCACATCACTGCATCACAGTTCATACAGTGCATGTAAAACCAGAAAAAGTCGTACTTCCCCCAGACCTCAGCATGAGCTTTAGTAGAGGGGATCTCCTGCCTGTCTGTACGCTGTTTGTGTGTTTGGGGTTTGGCTCGGAGTGTGGCCTCCCACCCACGCACTTCTGTCTGTCTGGAGATGACGCAGCAGCCTGACCGCCTCCCACTTCAGCCTCACATCCAACCACAGCCTCATTCTCCCGTCTCAAATATTCCCAGCTCAAAATGAACAAATGATAGTTTATAACGCTCCAGTTCAACAGCTAGTCTACGTCCCGGTGTACATCTGAAAGCTTATGTTTCTTAGAAGACCATCTGAAATATGTCAGTGGGTCAGTAAGGCTGGCCAGCTTCTCATGGCTTAACAAATATCATCCTTTAAAGCAGGGATAGGCAACTGGCAGCCCCCCTTTTGTAGGCCCGCGGATCAATTTCCAAAAACTAAACTCAGTCGGGGTCTCAACTTAATGTTGAGAGGTAGAATAGTAGAATACACAAGGTTCAATTTCCAGATTTTGAATTTTTCTCATTACAGTATGTCATTCACTGACAGTCACTTAATTAGCCCATGTCAGATAACATGTTTATGTTAGGCAAGTTTGTCTAGCCAGTTATCTAAACTTGTAGTAGTCATGGTTAGTCACTCTCACTCAGATATATTCAAAACTGCAAACATCTTGCTCTACCCCATGGCAAAATGAGTAAAATTGCAGGAAATGCAGTAAAATTGCAGTAAAACTCAATTTTTTCTGTCTGTTCCATGAAAACGTGAGTAGAATTGCATGAAATTAGTTATACAATTGCAACATATTTTCTCCGCCCCATGGCAAAAAGTGGAGCATTGCAGCAAGCTTCATTCCAAACTGGAACATTTTCTCTATGCCCCATGGCGAAATGTGTACATTTCAGGAAATGAACTTTAAACATTTTTTTGGTCAATTTGACTTAGGCTAGGGCAGGCATTGACTGCACGTGTGGGAATGGATGTGGGTACGCAGACCCACGAGCCACGGCTGCCCCTCACGATGAGTTCAATTCTTTTTTTGTGGCGACCACCCCATCAAAGAACTCCATCCCTGAGTCAGTGATTATGAGAGTATGATTATATGCCTTAAAAATGTATGGTGTTAAAGAGGAGAGAGTATTTGCCAAACCATCAGAAAATACTATTATTAAGTGAAACCCTCTATATGTAACCACAGGAAAGTTCTCATTGTTAGTACAACTCAGCATTACAAATATTGTACTAGTGGTAACAGATAAAATAGATGATAATAATATAATAATAATAATATATAATAATATAATGATAAGAGAATGACACATTATGGGTCACTAGCAATCAATGTATGATTCCTATAATGCCAATAAGTTCCACAACCCACATCAAATAACTCCATTTTAATTTCTCCACACCTCCTGCAGAAATACCATCAAAAGGACAACGACAAAAACAACATTACACCACAATAACGATCTCCACCACTACCACTACTATCACTATTAAAAGGGCATGATTACAATAATGGGAGGCACAAGGTCTTATGATGCTCTTGTCTTTATCGTCAGTAGAAGAGCAAGAAGCCACATCGCCAAATATGCCTGCTTTAAACTGGTGCTGTGAGACCACATACCACATACACAGAGTGGACTCTGGACTTCTGTAGCTGTGCCCATAGCCCAGAGTAAATGACATAATCACTGGGTTTTTAAAACACAGGCCTGAGAAAGTCTCCTCCACTTCCTCCTGCCGGCTAGCAGGCTGCCTGGGAGTACGGGACTCTGTTGACTAACTGGGAACCTATTAGAGATCGACCGATTATGATTTTTGTCAACGGCGATACCGATACCGATTATTGGAGGACCAAAAAAGTCTGATACAGATTAATCGGTCGATTTTGTTAATGTATTTGTAATAATGACAATTACAACAATACTGAATGAACACACTTATTTTAACTTAATATAATACATCAATAAAATCAATTTAGCCTCAAATAATGACACATGTTCAATTTGGTTTAAATAATGCAAAAACAAAGTGTTGGAGAAGAAAGTAAAACTGCAATATGTGCCATGTAAAAAAGCTAACGTTTAAGTTCCTTGCTCAGAACATGAGAACATATGAAAGCTGGTGGCTCCTTTTAACATGAGTCTTCAATATTCCCAGGTAAGAAGATTTAGGTTGTAGTTATTATAGGAATTATAGGACTATTTCTCTCTATACCATTTGTATTTCATTAACCTTTGACTATTGGATGTTCTTATTGGCACTTTAGTATTGCCAGTGTAACAGTATAGATTCCATCCCTCTCATCGCTCCTCCCTGGGCTCGAACCAGGAACACAATGACAACAGCCAACCTCGAAGCAGCGTTACCCATCGCTCCACAAAATCCACAGCCCTTGCTGAGCAAGGAGAACAACCACTCCAAGTCTCAGAGCGAATGACATTTGAAACGCTATTAGCGCGCACCCTGCTAACTAGCTAGCCATTTCACATCGGTTACACCAGTCTAATCTCGGGAGTTGATAGGCTTGAAGTCATAAACAGTGCAATGCTTGACGCACAACGAAGAGCTGCATTAGTCTAAATATTCCTGTTACATTGCACAACCTTCAATGTTATGTCATAATTACGTAAAATTCTGGCAAATTAGGCAGCCCAAACTGTTGCACATACACTAACTCTGCGTGCAATTAATGCAAGAGAAGTGACACAATTTCACCTGGTTAATATTGCTTGCCTGTATTTCTTTTAGCATATTATGCAGGTTTAAAAATATATACTTCTGTGTATTGATTTTAAGAAAGGCATTGATGTTCATGGTTAGGTACACATTGGAGCAACGATATGCACCACATCGATTATAAGCAAAAGCAAGACACGCAAAATAAACTAGTAATATCATCAACCATGTGTGGTTAACTAGTGATTATGATTGATTGTTTTTTATAAGATACGTTTAATGCTAGCTAGCAACTTACCTTGGCTTACTGCATTCGCGTAGCAGGCAGTCTCCTCATGGAGTGCAATGAGAGGCAGGTGAGAGGCAGGTGGTTAGAGCTTGCCTAGTTAAATAAAGATTAAATAAAGGTGTAAAGGTGTAAAAGAAACGCCAAATCGGTGTCCAAAAATACAGATTTCCGATTGTTATGAAAACTTGAAATCGGCCATTCCGATTAATCGGTCGACCTCTACTACCTATACTGCACACCTGCATCCTCTCAACCCCGCGCATCTGCCCCAGATTGCTTGGCAAGGAGAGCTGCAGCCCAAAGCTTTCCAAACAGTGCCTGCTTCAATGCTAAACACACATACATTGCCTTCAGAAAGTATTCGCTTCAAAATTGATGGTCTTTTTCTCTCTCACCCATCTCCACACAGTAGCCCATAATGACAAAGTGAAAACATATTTTTAGAAATGTTTGCAAATGTATTGAAAATGAAATACAGAAAAACAGTATCTCATTCACATACGTATTCATACCCCTGAATCAATACATGGTAGAATCACCTATGGCAGTGATTACATCTGTAAGTCTTTCTGGGTAAGAGCTTTGCACACTTCGATTATACAATATTTGCCCATTATTCTTTTCAAAATTCTTCAAGCTCTGTCAAATTGTGTTTTAGGTCATTGTCCTGCTGAGAGGTGAATTCATCTCCAAGTGTCTGGTGGAAAACATACTGAACCAGGCTTTCCTCTAGGATTTTGCCTGTGCTTAACGCCGTTCCGTTTATTTTTATCCTGAAAAATTCCCCAGTCCTTATTGATTACAAGCATACCCATAACATAATGCAGCCACCAGTATGCTTGAAAATATGGAGAGTGGTACACAATAATGTGTTGTATTGGATTTGCCCCAAACATAACACTTTGTATTCAGGACAAAAAGTGAATTGCTTTGACACATTTTTTTGCAGTATTATTTTATTGCCTTGTTGCAAACAGGATGCATGTTTAGGAATATTTGTATTCTGTACAGGCTTCCTTCTTTTCACTCTGTCAATTAGGTTAATATTGTGGAGTAACTACAATGTTGTTGATCCATCCTCAGTTTTTTCCTATCACAGCTAATAAACTCTGTAACTGCTTTAAAGTCACCTTGGTCTCATGGTGAAATCCCTGAGAGGTTTCCTTCCTCTCCGGCAACCGAGTTAGGAAGGACGCCTGTGTCTTTGTGGAAACTGGGTCTATTAATACACCATCCAAAGTGTAATCCCTTCACCACGCTCAAAGGGATATTCAATGTATGCTTTTAAAACATTCTACAAATAAACACCTTTTTTGCTAGGCATTGGACAACCTTGTCTTTTTGGTTGAATCTGTGTTTGAAATTCACTGCTCGGCTGAGGGACATTACAGATAATTGTATGTGTGGGATACAGAGATGAGGTAGTCATTCAAAAATCATGTTAAACACTATTATTGCACACAGAGTGAGTCCATGCAACTTATTATGTGACTTGTTAAGCAAATGTTTACTCCTGAACTTATTTAGGCTTGCCATAACAAAGGGCTTGAATACTTATTGACTCAAGACTTTTCAGCTTTTTATTTTTAATTAATTTGTAAAATGTTCTAAAGACATAATTACACTTTGACATTATGGGGTATTGTGTGTAGGCCCGTGACAAAACAATCTCAAATGAATCAATTATATATATACATATATATACAGTACCAGTCAAACGTTTGGACACACGTACTCATTCCAGGGTTTTTTCTAAAGGACACCAACAAGAATTGATATACTGTCATTTCTCTTTGCTTATTTGAGCTGTTCTTGACATAATATGGACTTGGTCTTTTTTCCAAATAGGGCTATCTTCTGTGTATCACCCCTAACTTGTCACAACACAACTGATTGGCTCAAACGCATTAAGAAGGAACGAAATTCCACAAATGAACTTTTAACAAGGCACACCTGTTAACTGAAATGCATTCCAGGTGACTACCTCATGAAGCTGGTTAAGAGTGTGCAAAGCTGTCATCAAGGCAAAGGGTAGTTACTTTGAATAATCTCAAATATAAAACACTTTTTTGGTTACATCATGATTCCATATGTGTTACTTCATAGTTTTGATGTCTTCACATTTATTCTACAATGTAGAAAATAGTAAAAAATAAAGACAAATCCTGGAATGAGTCGGTGTATCCAAACTTTTGACTGGTACTGTATATTCACAGGACGTAACATATCAAACGAAATGGATGACGTGGTACACAATTTGATGACATAGTACACAAAAAACAGGAACCACTTTTGGCTTGTGAGCACCACTTTTAACACTGCTGGCTGAAATTTTACAAAAGTTTCAGAGTGCATCTTTAAGAAACATTCAAATTAGTACTCTAATGAGCTTCAGGGAGCTGTGGAAACCTGCTGTGAGAACCTACACTGTCTTATGTAAATTCATGTTGGCCTAGATCACTGTTCTTCCAATATGTAGAATCATATTTTCAATTTACTTATGACATATGATATGTTTTTGTATGAAAAACATTTTTGTTCACCATTTCATGTACTTTTACTCTTCGTGATTACCCAAGGAATACTTTTTGTATTTTTCATTATTTGTACAGTCGTTCTTTATGGGTCTGTTTCTTGTGTCACCATATTAGACCTCCATCCCAATTCAGAGGGCAGAAGAACCCACCATTCCAGCCCAGAGGAAGGCCCTAAAAATTGTCAAAGACTTCAGCCACCCTAGTCATAGACTGTTCTCTCTGCTACCACACGGCAAGCAGTACTGGAGCGCCACGTCTAGGTCCAAGAGGTTTCTAAACAGCTCTACCCCCAAGCCATAAGACTCTTGAATATCTAATCAAATGGCTAGACAGACTATTTGCACCCCCCCCCCCCATTTACGCTGCTGCTACTCTGTTATTATCTATGCATAGTCATTTTAATAACTCTACCTACATGTACATATTACCTCAATTACCTCGACTAACTGGTTCCCCCGCAAATTGTCTCTGTACTGCTACCCCCTGTATATAGCCTCCACATTGTCTCTGTACTGGTACCCCCTGTATATAGCCTCCACATTGTCTCTGTACTGGTAACCTCTGTATATAGCCTCCACATTGTCTCTGTACTGGTACCCCCTGTATATAGCCTCCACATTGTCTCTGTATATAGCCTCCACATTGTCTCTGTACTGGTAACCTCTGTATATAGCCTCAACATTGTCTCTGTACTGGTACCCCCTGTATATAGCCTCTACATTGTCTCTGTTCTGGTACCCCCTGTATATAGCCTCCACATTGTCTCTGTACTGGTAACCTCTGTATATAGCCTCCACATTGTCTCTGTACTGGTAACCTCTGTATATAGCCTCCACATTGTCTCTGTACCAGTACCCCCTGTATATAGCCTCCACATTGTCTCTGTACTGGTAACCTCTGTATATAGCCTCCACATTGTCTCTGTACCAGTACCCCCTGTATATAGCCTCCACATTGTCTCTGTACTGGTAACCTCTGTATATAGCCTCCACATTGTCTCTGTACCAGTACCCCCTGTATATAGCCTCCACATTGTCTCTGTACTGGTAACCTCTGTATATAGCCTCCACATTGTCTCTGTACTGGTAACCTCTGTATATAGCCTCCACATTGTCTCTGTACTGGTAACCTCTGTATATAGCCTCCACATTGTCTCTGTACCAGTACCCCCTGTATATAGCCTCTCTATTTTTATTTTACTGCTGCTCTTTAATTATTTGTTACTTTTATTTATTTTTTGTTGGTATTTTTCTTAAAACGGCATTGTTGGTTAAGGGTAAGTAGGAATTTCACTGTAAGTTGTATTCGGCGCATGTGACAAATACAATTTGATTTGATTTGAACAGAGACAGAGGGGTGCGAGGACATTTGTCCTAAACAGGGTACTTTGTTATTTTCCTATTTTAAACACTTACACACAATGTGTAGAACATTTGAAGGGTCACTAAAATGACTCCTCTGCTCCTCAGAGGGGGAAGGGGAGGACCATCCTCCTCAGTGAATTTCATAAAAATAAAAATTTTAAAGTACTTTTTAGAAAAAACTACAGAAAATATATTCACACGTCACCAAATAATTGATTAAAACACACAGTTTCACAACAAAGGTCTACAGTAGCCTCAACAGCATTCTCTGGGGTAGCACAATGAAATAGCCAGATGACAGCTAGCTTCCGTCTTCTTCTGGGACTTCAATACAAAACCTAGGACACTTACGGTTCTCCCGCTTTTCCATACACTTACACAGTAATTATGACAACTTCCGGGAGGACATCCACCAACCTCTCAGAGCTCTTGCAGCATGAACTGACATGTTGTCCAACCAATCAAAGGATCAGAGAACGAATATAGTACTGAAGGCATAAACTAGAGCTAGCTAGCACTTAATTTCTTCAAAAATGGTGGAGCAAATGCAGATAGCTAGTTTAGCCTACTCAAACACCTGGCTCAAACAGAGGGATGCTATGTTAGCTAGTTGGCTATAACTATCCAACACTGGAACTCTTCCAAGTCAAAGTAAGCTTTGGTTTTTACAAATTTACTGCCACAGGGGCCTGCCGTTGTAACTGCTAAACAGCTTATTGACTGTACACTGTACTGCATGATTATAGCACCTGTTTACTCACCTCTTAGTTCTATTGGCTATGTTGACTATGACATTACTTTAGCTAATGCTGTGACTAGGATGTAGGCTGTGAGTAGTGGTTATAATATGAAGGTTTGGCTTGGAAATGTATTTTTTTCAGACAGCTGATATGTTGTGCAAGTCCACAAGCGAAAGGAAAAGATGAGAGGAGGAGAGTGCATAGATGCGAGAAGTAACAGCAACAAGCTGTTTGTATGTGGCTATGAAAGGGATTTGTTTGCGTTTGATCAGGGGTGTGTTCATTCCGATGGTTCTGTTGGAAAACACCTACGTGCACCTACGTTGTAAACTTTCATTCATAGGCTAGGTTGTAGCAACCTCATGATCGGTATATGTCAAATTTGAGTATTATGTAGCAGCCTAAACCTATTCGGTGTTACATTGAGCTGGGTGAAAGGAATATGAATGACAGTCATCCAATATGCTGTAATAGAAATAAGGCCACGCTCATTATTATTTTTTGTGTGTCTTTCCTCATCTTAAACAGCACAGACCGCCACTGTTAACCATTTGACTACTTAGTCCACTTTCATTAAACCCACCCACCCCCTATTTTAAAGCAGAATTATCTACAACACTTATTTTGATTCTATATCATTTCTAAAATTACAATGAATCTGGTGTGAGACCATTATACCGCACTGTGTAATTGCTCAATCCATCATTCCAATCCCTGATTTCTCAATGGACATATGTGAGATTGTTTACATGGCCCAGATGTGTGTGTGTGTGTGTGAGAGAGAGAGAGAGAGAGAGAGAGAGAGAGAGAGAGAGAGAGAGAGAGAGAGAGAGAGAGAGAGAGAGAGAGAGAGAGAGAGAGAGAGAGAGAGAGAGAAAGAGAGAGAGAGAGAGAGAGAGAGGGAGAGAGAGAGAGAGAGAGGGGGAAAGAGAGAGAAAGAGAGAGAGGGGGAGAGAGAGGGAGAGGGGGAGAGAGAGAGAAAGGGGGAGAGGAGGGGGAGAGAGAGAGAGAGGGAGAGAGGGAGAGAGAGAGAGACAGAGAGAGAGAGAGAGAGAGAGAGAGAGAGAGAGAGAGAGAGAGAGAGAGAGGGGAGAGAGAGATAATATGTTGGCAACAGTGTGAATGTTGTCATATAATCGCTGGTCTAATCCCACTGTCATTGGGCCTACAGTATAATAGCAGACCAGGCAGGTAGAGAGAGGAGCGCTGACAGTGTACCCAGCAGAGCTGACTTCAGATATCTGCCCAGGCCCGGCTGCAGTGTGGTGGCACACCCCTCAGGGGAGCTGTAGTGGCTGGGGGCCCTCTCCCCCCGGCCTGGCCTGGCAGCAGCACTGTTATTCTGTATTTACCCTGGCTAACGGCTGTGCAGCTTTAGAGGTTTGGCAGGGTGCAGTCACACAGTCTCACATTCTATTGGCCAGCGTTAAATAACTGCTCCTTTTCTGCCCCTCACTAAGCAAATGGGAGGAAAGCGGGATAAAGATGGGGATGTTGTTTTGAGCTAGCTCCTATATTTCCCTCAAATGCCAGATAGCCTCCTCCATGACACACACACTGTGTTCCCTCATCACTTAAGAAATGACCTCTAATTAGTGTTTGTTTTTGGAGCTTCAGCTGCCAAAAACAATTGGCCACTTTTTTCTCAACCTGCGCCAAAGTGTTGACTTGAATAGAGCCAGTGACAGAATGGGAATAGCCCTGAGAGGAGGAATCGAATTCCATGCGAAATCCCTGTTATGATCACCAAATAACCATGTGACCTGGAGGGTTACCCTGGCGCAGTAAAGGCTGAACAGATATCAACAAACACTGGGATTGGACTGTAGATCGACATCGCTCCTGACCTCAAATAACCTGAGATATTTTCCCTCCATATGAGAGTAGCCTAAATAAGAGAGAGAGGCAACCCATAAACATTAAAACACAACTTTGAGGGGAGGCTGTGACATGGCACCAAAAACACACACACAAACACACACCCGTAATGTAGAGTTCACAAAGGGGTGAGGCTCATGAGGAGCAATGATTCAGATGACAGGCAGTCCTCAAGCACTCATCAAGCAGTCATCAGGCAGTCATCACACACACAGTTCTAAAATGGCTGAATGAATCCCCCTCTCTATGCCCCAGGGAGAGACTGACAGAGTGTGTGAGTGAAGCCATGCTGAGCCCCATCTCAGTGCACAGCCAGGCCTGTGGCACACTGTGGAGTGGTGCAGGTTTCTGGGTTTCCCATGTTTACCACAGCACCCATAACTTGGCATCAGAGGAGGAAGTGAGTGAGTGTGGGGTAGAGTAGAGGGCTCTCAGAGGGGAAAAAAGTGTGTCTCTAAACACGGACAGCTAGCCTTGGGCTGGTCCAGTTCTGCTTGTTTTGCTGATTTCCCTTTGACCTTTCTTTCTCCCATGGACCTCTGACCTTCACCTCTGACCCATACCCAGGGAAAACCTAAATAAATCACTGCAATAAAATGTGGGACAGAAGCTGAGCATTCAGAATTAAATACATGATTGGTATTGAATGATCCATTAAAGTCATATTTTGTGCATGACCACATTGGCCATTTCACATCCTCACATGACCTCCAACCTGTGTCACAGATGGAGAGAGATGAACCTTTAGGCTCACAATACAGGGGGAGTGATATAGGACATTCTATAGAGACAGAGGTCAGCTCAGCCTTAATAGTAAGGACGGGAATATTGTTTAGGTCCAGCAATACCTAGCATATCAAAGTTCTGGAGGAAACCTGAGTTTACGATATGGATAGATCTACAAAGAAACAGAGCCAGAGTGACTGGGCCACAGGAGGCTGCTGAGGGGAGGATGGCTCATAATAACGGCCGGAACAGGGTAAATAGAATGGCATCAAACACCTGGAAATCATTCCACCTATTCCACTCCAGACATTACCACCAGTCCTTCCTTCTCCATTAAGGTGCCACCAACCTCCTGTGGACAGGGCTGAATGAAGCAGGACGTCTGGTTTAGGATACAGATGGTTACAGAGTGACTGGGCTGAATGAAGCAGGACGTCTGGTTTAGGATACAGATGGTTACAGAGTGACTGGGCTGAATGAAGCAGGAAGTCTGGTTTAGGATACAGATGGTTACAGAGTGACTGGGCTGAATGAAGCAGGACGTCTGGTTTAGGATACAGATGGTTACAGTGTGACTGGGCTGAATGAAGCAGGAAGTCTGGTTTAGGATACAGATGGTTACAGAGTGACTGGGCTGAATGAAGCAGGACGTCTGGTTTAGGATACAGATGGTTACAGAGTGACTGGGCTGAATGAAGCAGGACGTCTGGTTTAGGATACAGATGGTTACAGAGTGACTGGGCTGAATGAAGCAGGAAGTCTGGTTTAGGATACAGATGGTTACAGACTGACTGGGCTGAGCTGGGCAGGTCTAGTTAAGGATACAGAGGGAGAGTGACTGGGCTGAGCTGGGCAGGTCTGGTTAAGGACACAGAGGGAGAGTGACTGGGTTGGGCTAAGCTGGGCAGGTCTGGTTAAGGATACAGAGGGAGAGTGACTGGGTTGGGCTGAGCTGGGCAGGTCTGGTTAAGGACACAGAGGGAGAGTGACTGGGCTGGGCTGAGCTGGGCAGGTCTGGTTAAGGATACAGAGGGAGAGTGACTGGGCTGAGCTGGGCAGGTCTGGTTAAGGATACAGAGGGAGAGTGACTGGGCTGAGCTGGGCAGGTCTGGTTAAGGATACAGAGGGAGAGTGACTGGGCTGAGCTGGGCAGGTCTGGTTAAGGATACAGAGGGAGAGTGACTGGGCTGAGCTGGGCAGGTCTGGTTAAGGATACAGAGGGAGAGTGACTGGGCTGAGCTGGGCAGGTCTGGTTAAGGATACAGAGGGAGAGTGACTGGGCTGAGCTGGGCAGGTCTGGTTAAGGATACAGAGGGAGAGTGACTGGGCTGAGCTGGGCAGGTCTGGTTAAGGATACAGAGGGAGAGTGACTGGGCTGAGCTGGGCAGGTCTGGTTAAGGATACAGAGGGAGAGTGACTGGGCTGAGCTGGGCAGGTCTGGTTAAGGATACAGAGGGAGAGGGAGAGTGACTGGGATGAGCTGGGCAGGTCTGGTTAAGGATACAGAGGGAGAGTGACTGGGCTGAGCTGAGGTCTGGGCTGGGCTGAGAGGATACAGAGGGGAGTGACTGGGCTGAGCTGGGCAGGTCTGGTTAAGGATACAGAGGGAGAGTGACTGGGCTGAGCTGGGCAGGTCTGGTTAAGGATACAGAGGGAGAGTGACTGGGCTGAGCTGGGCAGGTCTGGTTAAGGATACAGAGGGAGAGTGACTGGGCTGAGCTGGGCAGGTCTGGTTAAGGATACAGAGGAGAGTGACAGAGGGTCTGGTTAGAGAGGAGAGTGACTGGGCTGAGCTGGGCAGGTCTGGTTAAGGATACAGAGGGAGAGTGACTGGGCTGACTGGGCAGGTCTGGTTAGCTGGGCACTGGGCTCTGGGCAGGTCTGGTTAAGGATACAGAGGGAGAGTGACTGGGCTGAGCTGGGCAGGTCTGGTTAAGGATACAGAGGGAGAGTGACTGGGCTGAGCTGGGCAGGTCTGGTTAAGGATACAGAGGGAGAGTGACTGGGCTGAGCTGGGCAGGTCTGGTTAAGGATACAGAGGGAGAGTGACTGGGCTGAGCTGGGCAGGTCTGGTTAAGGATACAGAGGGAGAGTGACTGGGCTGAGCTGGGCAGGTCTGGTTAAGGATACAGAGGGAGAGTGACTGGGCTGAGCTGGGCAGGTCTGGTCTGGTTAAGGATACAGAGGGAGAGTGACTGGGCTGAGCTGGGCAGGTCTGGTTAAGGATACAGAGGGAGAGTGACTGGGCTGAGCTGGGCAGGTCTGGTTAAGGATACAGAGGGAGAGTGACTGGGCAGAGGGAGGGAGAGTGACTGGGCTGAGCTGGGCAGGTCTGGTTAAGGATACAGAGGGAGAGTGACTGGGCTGAGCTGGGCAGGTCTGGTTAAGGATACAGAGGGAGAGTGACTGGGCTGAGCTGGGCAGGTCTGGTTAAGGAGGGAGAGTGACAGAGGGAGAGTGACTGGGCTGAGCTGGGCAGGTCTGGTTAAGGATACAGAGGGAGAGTGACTGGGCTGAGCTGGGCAGGTCTGGTTAAGGATACAGAGGGAGAGTGACTGGGCTGAGCTGGGCAGGTCTGGTTAAGGATACAGAGGGAGAGTGACTGGGCTGAGCTGGGCAGGTCTGGTTAAGGATACAGAGGGAGAGGGCTGACTGGGGTTAAGGATGAGCTGGGCAGGTCTGGTTAAGGATACAGAGGGAGAGTGACTGGGCTGAGCTGGGCAGGTCTGGTTAAGGATACAGAGGGAGAGTGACTGGGCTGAGCTGGGCTGGGCAGAGGGAGAGTCTGGCTGAGCTGGGCAGGTCTGGTTAAGGATACAGAGGGAGAGTGACTGGGCTGAGCTGGGCAGGTCTGGTTAAGGATACAGAGGGAGAGTGACTGGGCTGAGCTGGGCAGGTCTGGTTAAGGATACAGAGGGAGAGTGACTGGGCTGAGCTGGGCAGGTCTGGTTAAGGATACAGAGGGAGAGTGACTGGGCTGAGCTGGGCAGGTCTGGTTAAGGATACAGAGGGAGAGTGACTGGGCTGAGCTGGGCAGGTCTGGTTACAGAGGGAGAGTGACAGCTGGGCAGGGGTTAAGGAGAGGGAGAGTGGGGCTGAGCTGGGCAGGTCTGGTTAAGGATACAGAGGGAGAGTGACTGGGCTGAGCTGGGCAGGTCTGGTTAAGGATACAGAGGGAGAGTGACTGGGCTGAGCTGGGCAGGTCTGGTTAAGGATACAGAGGGAGAGTGACTGGGCTGAGCTGGGCAGGTCTGGTTAAGGATACAGAGGGAGAGTGACTGGGCTGAGCTGGGCAGGTCTGGTTAAGGATACAGAGGGAGAGTGACTGGGCTGAGCTGGGCAGGTCTGGTTAAGGATACAGAGGGAGAGTGACTGGGCTGAGCTGGGCAGGTCTGGTTAAGGATACAGAGGGAGAGTGACTGGGCTGAGCTGGGCAGGTCTGGTTAAGGATACAGAGGGAGAGTGACTGGGCTGAGCTGGGCAGGGAGAGTCTGGTTAGGATACAGAGGGAGAGTGACTGGGCTGAGCTGGGCAGGTCTGGTTAAGGATACAGAGGGAGAGTGACTGGGCTGAGCTGGGCAGGTCTGGTTAAGGATACAGAGGGAGAGTGACTGGGCTGAGCTGGGCAGGTCTGGTTAAGGATACAGAGGGAGAGTGACTGGGCTGAGCTGGGCAGGTCTGGTTAAGGATACAGAGGGAGAGTGACTGGGCTGAGCTGGGCAGGTCTGGTTAAGGATACAGAGGGAGAGTGACTGGGCTGAGCTGGGCAGGTCTGACTGGGCTGAGCTGGGCAGGTCTGGTTAAGGATACAGAGGGAGAGTGACTGGGCTGAGCTGGGCAGGTCTGGTTAAGGATACAGAGGGAGAGTGACTGGGCTGAGCTGGGCAGGTCTGGTTAAGGATACAGAGGGAGAGTGACTGGGCTGAGCTGGGCAGGTCTGGTTAAGGATACAGAGGGAGAGTGACTGGGCTGAGCTGGGCAGGTCTGGTTAAGATACAGGGAGAGTGACTGGGCTGAGCTGGGCAGGTCTGGTTAAGGATACAGAGGAGAGTGACTGGGCTGAGCTGGGCAGGTCTGGTTAAGGATACAGAGGGAGAGTGACTGGGCTGAGCTGGGCAGGTCTGGTTAAGGATACAGAGGGAGAGTGACTGGGCTGAGCTGGGCAGGTCTGGTTAAGGATACAGAGGGAGAGTGACTGGGGGCTCTGAGCAGAGGAGAGTGGGCTGGCTGGGCAGGTCTGGTTAAGGATACAGAGGGAGAGTGACTGGGCTGAGCTGGGCAGGTCTGGTTAAGGATACAGAGGGAGAGTGACTGGGCTGAGCTGGGCAGGTCTGGTTAAGGATACAGAGGGAGAGTGACTGGGCTGAGCTGGGCAGGTCTGGTTAAGGATACAGAGGGAGAGTGACTGGGCTGAGCTGGGCAGGTCTGGTTAAGGATACAGAGGGAGAGTGACTGGGCTGAGCTGGGCAGGTCTGGTTAAGGATACAGAGGGAGAGTGACTGGGCTGAGCTGGGCAGGTCTGGTTAAGGATACAGAGGGAGAGTGACTGGGCTGAGCTGGGCAGGTCTGGTTAAGGATACAGAGGGAGAGTGACTGGGCTGAGCTGGGCAGGTCTGGTTAGGATACAGAGGGAGAGTGACTGGGCTGAGCTGGGCAGGTCTGGTTAAGGATACAGAGGGAGAGTGACTGGGCTGGTTAGCTGGGCAGGGGCAGGTCTGGTTAAGGATACAGAGGGAGAGTGACTGGGCTGAGCTGGGCAGGTCTGGTTAAGGATACAGAGGGAGAGTGACTGGGCTGAGCTGGGCAGGTCTGGTTAAGGATACAGAGGGAGAGTGACTGGGCTGACTGGGCAGGTCTGGTTAGGATACAGAGGGAGAGTGACTGGGCTGAGCTGGGCAGGTCTGGTTAAGGATACAGAGGGAGAGTGACTGGGCTGAGCTGGGCAGGTCTGGTTAAGGATACAGAGGGAGAGTGACTGGGCTGAGCTGGGCAGGTCTGGTTAAGGATACAGAGGGAGAGTGACTGGGCTGAGCTGGGCAGGTCTGGTTAAGGACTGAGGGAGAGTGAGGGCTGAGCTGGGCAGGTCTGGTTAAGGATACAGAGGGAGAGTGACTGGGCTGAGCTGGGCAGGTCTGGTTAAGGACACAGAGGGAGAGTGACTGGGCTGAGCTGGGCAGGTCTGGTTAAGGACACAGAGGGAGAGTGACTGGGCTGAGCTGGGCAGGTCTGGTTAAGGATACAGAGGGAGAGTGACTGGGCTGAGCTGGGCAGGTCTGGTTAAGGATACAGAGGGAGAGTGACTGGGCTGAGCTGGGCAGGTCTGGTTAAGGATACAGAGGGAGAGTGACTGGGCTGAGCTGGGCAGGTCTGGTTAAGGATACAGAGGGAGAGTGACTGGGCTGAGCTGGGCAGGTCTGGTTAAGGAGAGGGAGAGTGACTGGGCTGAGCTGGGCAGGTCTGGTTAAGGATACAGAGGGAGAGTGACTGGGCTGAGCTGGGCAGGTCTGGTTAAGGATACAGAGGGAGAGTGACTGGGCTGAGCTGGGCAGGTCTGGTTAAGGACACAGAGGGAGAGTGACTGGGCTGAGCTGGGCAGGTCTGGTTAAGGACACAGAGGGAGAGTGACTGGGCTGAGCTGGGCAGGTCTGGTTAAGGATACAGAGGGAGAGTGACTGGGCTGAGCTGGGCAGGTCTGGTTAAGGATACAGAGGGAGAGTGACTGGGCTGAGCTGGGCAGGTCTGGTTAAGGATACAGAGGGAGAGTGACTGGGCTGAGCTGGGCAGGTCTGGTTAAGGATACAGAGGGAGAGTGACTGGGCTGAGCTGGGCAGGTCTGGTTAAGGATACAGAGGGAGAGTGACTGGGCTGAGCTGGGCAGGTCTGGTTAAGGATACAGAGGGAGAGTGACTGGGCTGAGCTGGGCAGGTCTGGTTAAGGATACAGAGGGAGAGTGACTGGGCTGAGCTGGGCAGGTCTGGTTAAGGATACAGAGGGAGAGTGACTGGGCTGAGCTGGGCAGGTCTGGTTAAGGATACAGAGGGAGAGTGACTGGGCTGAGCTGGGCAGGTCTGGTTAAGGACACAGAGGAGAGGACTGGGCTGAGCTGGGCAGGTCTGGTTAAGGATACAGAGGGAGAGTGACTGGGCTGAGCTGGGCAGGTCTGGTTAAGGATACAGAGGGAGAGTGACTGGGCTGAGCTGGGCAGGTCTGGTTAAGGATACAGAGGGAGAGTGACTGGGCTGAGCTGGGCAGGTCTGGTTAAGGATACAGAGGGAGAGTGACTGGGCTGAGCTGGGCAGGTCTGGTTAAGGATACAGAGGGAGAGTGACTGGGCTGAGCTGGGCGGATCTGGTTAAGGATACAGAGGGAGAGTGACTGGGCTGAGCTGGGCAGGTCTGGTTAAGGACACAGAGGGAAAGTGACTGGGCTGAGCTGGGCAGGTCTGGTTAAGGACACAGAGGGAGAGTGACTGGGCTGAGCTGGGCAGGTCTGGTTAAGGATACAGAGGGAGAGTGACTGGGCTGAGGATACAGAGGGAGAGTGACTGGGCAGGTCTGGTTAAGGATACAGAGGGAGAGTGACTGGGCTGAGCTGGGCAGGTCTGGTTAAGGATACCAGAGGGAGAGTGACTGGGCTGAGCTGGGCAGGTCTGGTTAAGGATACAGAGGGAGGGTGACTGGGCTGAGCTGGGCAAGTCTGGTTAAGGACACAGAGGGAGAGTGACTGGGCTGAGCTGGGCAGGTCTGGTTAAGCATACAGAAGGAGAGTGACTGGGCTGAGCTAGGCAGGTCTGGTTAAGGATACAGAGGGAGAGTGACTGGGCTGAGCTGGGCAGGTCTGGTTAAGGATACAGAGGGAGAGTGACTGGGCTGAGCTGGGCAGGTCTGGTTAAGGATACAGAGGGAGAGTGACTGGGCTGAGCTGGGCAGGTCTGGTTAAGGATACAGAGGGAGAGTAACTGGGTGTGGAGAGCAGAAACAGGTCTTGTTGAGATGGGGAGCAACAGCTACCAGGCAACTGAGATTGATGGATGGAATGCCTGTGTGGTAGCAACCTTTGAGGAGAAGAAAGGCAGTGTCCAGCGTCCCTCGCCCAAACAGAGCTGTGAGCAGGAAAACCCAGATTCAGAGCTACTGTAGTTAAATACTGCAGTGAGGGTGGGAGGGGGCAGTGGGAGGAGTATCTATCAGTAACCTCACTGGATTCCCATTCTCAGCCTCTTTGGTCATATAGTGCTGCTTCACTCTGACCTGCACAACCCAGCTCAACCTCTATGACTGTGTAGAGGAGACATAACACAGAACAATACGAGCCTGATTCAAAGATCAGCCGCTGACTGACTCTTTTAATCTATAGAACCTGCAGGAAATGACACGTGTAAAAGTATGTCAACATACACAGCACATGCCATATCTGATATTATTATGGGATTCATCTCTGATATAGTATGTTATTTGAGTAAGACAAGAAAAAAATGCAGAAGAATATAACTATGTTTATTGTTTATTTAGCTACTTCATTACCTATTCTCTGGCAATTCTGCCATTCTGAGTTTGTGAAACCCTGTTCTGGACTACAGAGTTCCTGCTTTCTGCTTTGAAGCAGTGCAGTTTCACGCTCTCTCTCTCCTTTGTAAAATGCTTTTTGATTGCGCAATAATTCAACATGTAATTGCGGTAAAACACTGTATTGAAAGCAACCAGTGTTGTTACTGTTGAAGATAAATGGGTCCCAGTTTTCTGGTCTGAATTGTGTTTATTATTGAACAAAGGACACTCACGTCGGCCATTCAAGGTGGGTGCATAGGCCTATACGTTAAATGTACTGTTAGATATCAACTATCAGTACTATTAGGCTATACTTAAGAGTTAGCGATCGAGTTAACCACTTACTCAGGTGGTGAATTATCCCCAAATGAATTATGTGATATGTGATATTTACGCCCAAAAAAGGTGTAGACAAATGCATCTCTATTGAACGAAAAAAAAACGGAAAATTCTGGAACCCTATTTTATATTAACATAATAACAACAATTGCATAGTTGTCGAACTTCAAATTCATGACAATGACTGGTTTAGGTTGCAAGTTAAAGGCATCCAAAAGTAATCAGCTTACGTTATTCATTTTGAGTAAGGAGTAACTAATCCTTCTCTGACCCTGCTGGACTCCCCACACCACTGGGATTCCTTAACATGATGTATTAGGAGACCTGTGCCATACACTTCTGACAGTAGCATAAGAGAAATGTGAAGAGAATGAACACCGAATGAGCATGGAAAAGGGTCAAATATATATTTTAGCATTTATTTCCCTAGCCGCCTTTTGCCATTGAAATGCTCAGTCTGATCGAGTGGGCGTGTTGATTAAAAAAACGTGTATATATTTACATACACAGCCCTGATTGGCGGATAGAATCATCTAGACTCGAGTCTACCCCGCTTACCCCTTCAAAGTAGATCAGATTGTGATGTTATTATCTGGGCCAAAAACTCCATCCCACTGAAATAGGCTGAAATGCCAGGAATTATTTTCAAACACTTCTCACACAAAAAGGGCATTATCATCATTTTCACAATTTCAGAGTATTATCTCATTCTCATAGTGTCGAAATAGAACAAAAACAGGAAAATCACGTTTTTGACTGCAATGTCCATTTTAGTATGTTAAAAAGCAGCTTTTCTGTATTGGAATGGTGTGGGCGTACCCCAACAACAGAATGGTGTGGGCGTAAACAACAGACGTAAACAAATGGTGTGGGCGTTCCTTCCATCTTTGGTGTGGGCGTACGCCATGGTGTGGGCGTACCCCAAAGGTGTGGGCGTACCCCAACAACAGAATGGTGTGGGCGTACCCCAACAACAGAATGGTGTGGGCGTACGCCAACAACAGAATGGTGTGGGCGTAAGCCAACAACAGAATGGTGTGGGCGTACCCCAACAACAGAATGGTTTGGGGCGTACCCCAACAACAGAATGGTGTGGGTGTACCCCAACAACAGAATGGTTTGGGGCGTACCCCAACAACAGAATGGTGTGGGCGTACCCCAACAACAGAATGGTTTGGGGCGTATACCAGTCATTGAAAATATTAATGCGAGTAGACCACTGATTGGCCAGTTCAGCCATGATTATGAGGAAATAGCAAGCATTTTTTTAAACGGTCTGTTGGATATGCAAGTTTGAGGTGGAATTTTTGAAGTGTTTTTTCCCCCTCCAATTTATGCTTTGGACACAAATATGAGTATAGGACAAGTCAACAACCTTATTTGGGTATGGGTAAGTTAACAGAATATGACATTTTAAAAGTGAGATTTTCACTGGACATTTACTTTAAATGAACTCTCAGAACGTAGGATGGAAATGTAATTACTGTAAAATATAGTAATTAGCTACACAAAACCAGCCCGGTAAAACCATTACAGTACAACGGTTTGATTTGTTTGATCGTAGCTAGCTACTTAGCTAGCTACATAGCCGTCTTTGTATCAAAGATAATTGTGTAGTCTAGAGCGATTTTCTAGGTTCGCTAGCCATCTATTGTCGTTCTTTTAACGCAACGTAACGTAAACAACACTGCTAGCTAGCCTGCTAGCCCCCGAATAGCAACACTGCAGAAACTATTACACTCAACGGAACGACTTGATTAGTGTAGTGTCAACAACGCACCCACTGCCAGCTGGCCTACTTCAGCAGTACTGTATCATTTTAATCATTTTAGTCAATAAGATTCTTGCTACGTAGCTTAACTTTCTGAACATTCGAGACGTGTAGTCCACTTGTCATTCCAATCTCCTTTGCATTAATAGCCTCTTCTGTAGCCTGTCAACTATGTGTCTGTTTATCCCTGTTCTCTCCTCTCTGCACAGACCATACAAACGCTCCTCACCGCGTGGCACTGGCCAAAGCGCACGACCCACGTGGAGTTCCAGGTCTCCGGTAGCCTCTGGAACTGCCAATCTGCGGTCAACAAGGCAGAGTTCATCTCAGCCTATGCCTCCCTCCAGTCCCTCGACTTCTTGGCACTGACGGAAACATGGATCACCACAGACAACACTGCTACTCCTACTGCTCTCTCTTCGTCCGCCCACGTGTTCTCGCACACCCCGAGAGCGTCTGGTCAGCGGGGTGGTGGCACCGGGATCCTCATCTCTCCCAAGTGGTCATTCTCTCTTTCTCCCCTTACCCATCTGTCTATCGCCTCCTTTGAATTCCATGCTGTCACAGTTACTAGCCCTTTCAAGCTTAACATCCTTATCATTTATCGCCCTCCAGGTTCCCTCGGAGAGAAATGAGCTTGGTGCCTTGATAAGCTCCTTTCCTGAGGACGGCTCACCTCTCACAGTTCTGGGCCACTTTAACCTCCCCACGTCTACCTTTGACTCTTTCCTCTCTGCCTCCTTCTTTCCATCCTCTCCTCTTTTGACCTCACCCTCTCACCTTCCCCCTACTCACAAGGCAGGCAATATGCTCGACCTCATCTTTACTAGATGCTGTTCTTCCACTAACCTCATTGCAACTCCCCCAAGTCTCCGACCACTGCCTTGTATCCTTTTCCCTCTCGCTCTCATCCAACACCTCCCACACTGCCCCTACTCGGATGGTATCGCGCCGTCCCAACCTTCGCTCTCTCTCCCCGCTACTCTCTCCTCTTCCATCCTATCATCTCTTCCCTCCGAAACCTTCTCCCACCTATCTCCTGATTCTGCCTCCTCAACCCTCCTCTCCTCCCTCTCTGCATCCCTTGACAGTCCCCTAAGGCCGGCTCGTCCTCCCCTCCCGCTCCGTGGCTCGATGACTCATTGCGAGCTCACAGAACAGGGCTCCGGGCAGCAGAAATGGAGGAAAACTGCCTCCCCTGCGGACCTGGCATCCTTTCACTCCCTCCTCTCTACATTTTCCTCCTCTGTCTCTGCTGCTAAAGCCACTTTCTACCACGCTAAATTCCAAGCATCTGCCTCTAACCCTAGGAAGCTCTTTGCCACCTTCTCCTCCCTCCTGAATCCTCCGCCCCCTCCCCCTCCTCCCTCTCTGCAGATGACTTCGTCAACCATTTTGAAAAGAAGGTCGACGACATCCGATCCTCGTTTGCTAAGTCAAACACACCGCTGGTTCTGCTCACACTGCCCTACCCTGTGCTCTGACCTCTTTCTCCCCTCTCTCTCCAGATGAAATCTTGCGTCTTGAACAACCTGCCCGCTTGACCCTATCCCCTCCTCTCTTCTCCAGACCATTTCCGGAGACCTTCTCCCTTACCTCACCTCGCTCATCAACTCATCCCTGACCGCTGGCTACGTCCCTTCCGTCTTCAAGAGAGCGAGAGTTGCACCCCTTCTGAAAAAACCTACACTCGATCCCTCCGATGTCAACAATTACAGACCAGTATCCCTTCTTTCTTTTCTCTCCAAAACTCTTGAACGTGCCGTCCTTGGCCAGCTCTCCCGCTATCTCTCTCTGAATGACCTTCTTGATCCAAATCAGTCAGGTTTCAAGACTAGTCATTCAACTGAGACTGCTCTCCTCTGTATAACGGAACAAAGCTAATCTCTCTCCTCTGCTCTCATCCTTCTAGATCTATCGGCTGCCTTCGATACTGTGAACCATCAGATCCTCCTCTCCACCCTCTCCGAATTGGGCATCTCCGTGGGCGGCCCACGCTTGGATTGCGTCCTACCTGACAGGTCGCTCCTACCAGGTGGCGTGGCGAGAATCTGTCTCCTCACCACGCGCTCTCACCACTGGTGTCCCCCAGGGCTCTGTTCTTGGCCCTCTCCTATTCTCGCTATACACCAAGTCACTTGGCTCTGTCATAACCTCACATGGTCTCTCTTATCATTGCTATGCAGACGACACACAATTAATCTTCTCCTTTCCCCCTTCTGATGACCAGGTGGCGAATCGCATCTCTGCATGTCTGGCAGACATATCAGTGTGGATGACGGATCACCACCTCAAGCTGAACCTCGGCAAGACGGAGCTGCTCTTCCTCCCGGGGAAGGACTGCCCGTTCCATGATCTCGCCATCACGGTTGACAACTCCATTGTGTCCTCCTCCCAGAGCGCCAAGAACCTGGCGTGATCCTGGACAACACCCTGTCGTTCTCAACTAACATCAAGGCGGTGGCCCGTTCCTGTAGGTTCATGCTCTACAACATCCGCAGAGTTTACCCTGCCTCACACAGGAAGCGGCGCAGGTCCTAATCCAGGCACTTGTCATCTCCCGTCTGGATTACTGCAACTCGCTGTTGGCTGGGCTCCCTGCCTGTGCCATTAAACCCCTTCAACTCATCCAGAACGCCGCAGCCCGTCTGGTGTTCAACCTTCCCAAGTTCTCTCACGTCACCCCGCTCCTCCGTTCTCTCCACTGGCTTCCAGTTGAAGCTCGCATCCGCTACAAGACCATGGTGCTTGCCTACGGAGCTGTGAGGGGAACGGCACCTCAGTACCTCCAGGCTCTGATCAGGCCCTACACCCAAACAAGGGCACTGCGTTCATCCACCTCTGGCCTGCTCGCCTCCCTACCACTGAGGAAGTACAGCTCCCGCTCAGCCCAGTCAAAACTGTTCGAGAATGGTGGAACAAACTCCCTCACTGCCAGGACATTTACCACCTTCCGGAGACACCTGAAACCCCACCTCTTTAAGAATACCTAGGATGGTTAATGTAATTACTGTTTTAATGCACTATTGTTATGACTGCCCCACTGGATGTCATAAGGTGAATGCACAAAACCTCTGGATAAGAGCCTGCGACTTAAATGTAAATGTAATGTAAATGTAATGCTTAACAGACTTACCTGAAACTCACAAAGCCTTATGTATCCTTTTTTCATCATGTTCTACAACAGCTTTAACAACATTGTTCTTTTAAGAAAGGCAATCTTTAATCATTAGGCAGAAAATGACAGCATTTGGAAGCAAACTGCATCACGGCAAGGTTCTTGCAGGTTTGCTCAGTCTAGGCCTCAGTTTCGCTGTGGTGCTGAAGTCACAACCACTCAGATATTGAAAAGCGTTGTTGTTGTCATTGACCAGCGGCCATTGCAACATGCTAAAGAGAAAATTCTGCATGTCCATTGAGTGCACAGTCCACACACACCTTTGGTCTGCCAAAAGTTATGCTGCCTTAGATTGCCCTCTGTAGCCCCAGCCAGACAAACCCACACAACTGGACACAAGCCTGGGTAAATGCAGCTTACAGTACCTGTACAATACTAGACACAGGCCTGATTGAACACTAGTTTGATTCTCTGGACCAAATATTCAGATGACACCGAATGAATAATTCAGTATTGTACTGTAATTACAACTGGAGAATAATTGCAGGGCCATTCTGATGTTGTTTTGAACAATTCATTTACAGTGCAGAAAAATATAGCTTATTATGACAAAACCCCTTTTTGTCATTTACAAATATGCTGTAGTTCTGTAATGAAGGGCTGGTGGGAGAAAAGCTTAGCAACTTCACATTTCACTGCAATATTTCCAAAACAAAATCTGTTTGAAAACACCATGACAGGTTCAACTGAAATTACAGTCATTAGTTGTATTTTTCTTAAACAAAAACATTGTGTAAATGTATAGGAAATGTGTGGGCATAAGTGAATGTGAATATAGCTCTAACCCTCTTGACCACGATGCCCCACAGCCAACACTTCAAGGATGACCTCTGCTGTATTTGCATAAATGTATCTTTCATAGTGACTGAATCAGTGTCTTCGTTTAGTTTTACCACTGCAGTTTATTTTGGGGTCCTGTTCGCATTCGTAGTCTGCCTTAATTGTGGGGTTGGGGTGTAAGTCAACCTAAAATAACCCTGGGCCCCACACGGATCAACACAGAAAGGGACACCCCTCATCACAGAAAGGGATACCCCCTAATCACGACTAATGAAAAGCTGGGCAAATAATAACAGTGCTCTTTCAAACCAACAGGTAACATAGTTAGAAGTGCCACTCCAAGGCCATAACGTTCATAGACTGATGATCTGTCATACTGTGAACTGTGAATCAATCTGAATGATCATATAGACTGTGTATACAAAACATAATGCTCTTTCCGTGACATAGACTGACCAGGTGAATCCAGGTAAAAGCTATGGTCCCTTATTGATGTCACATGAGGCGGTTTCAAAAAATGCGTCACTTCCTGATTGGATTTTTATCTGGGTTTCGCCTGTAACATCAGTTCTGTTGCACTCACAGACAATATCTTTGCAGTTTTGGAAACGTCAGAGTGTTTTCTATCCAAAGCTGTCAATTATATGCATATTCGAGCATCTTTTCGTGACAAAATATCTTGTTTAAAACGGGAACGTTTTTTATACCAAAATTAAAATACTGCCCCCTAGTCGTAAAAGGTTAAATCAACTTCAAACAGCGTTGGTAAAGGGCAGGAGACAGGTTAAATAATACTTGTTAAGCCTTGAGACAATTTAGACATTAATTGTGTATGTGTACCATTCAGAGGGTGAATGGACAAGACAAAAATTGCCTTTGAACAGGGTATGGTAGTAGGTGCCAGGCGAACAAGTTTGTGTCAAGAACTGAAACGTTGCTGGGTTTCACACGGTCAACAGTTTCCCATGTGTATCAAGAATGGTCCACCATCCAAAGGATGTTAGTTAGAAACTTCCTTCAAACTGCCCTTTAAAATGAGGCAGGGTGATTTTTTTTAATGAGCATGGCCTTATTTCTATTACAGCATATTGGATGACTGTCATTCATATTCCATTCACCCAGCTCAATGTAACATCACTAGGTTTAGGCTACAACATGATACTCCAATTTTCCCTATACCCATCATGAGGTTGCTACAACCTAGGCTATGAATGAAAGTTTACAACATAGGTGCACAGATCGAGAGAAAAATAGTAAACACGGTGACAGAAAGTGACATATTCAATACCGCCTTGCACCCTCTTGCCTGGATCTAGCTGATCTAGGGTGCAATCATTAGTCCACTCCAAACAGTTGCAAAGGAGAGATTCTATTGGACAAATTCAGGTATGTTTATTCCTGTTTCGTTTTGCATTCATTTAAGAAATGTTTTTCAACAGAATCGCCGTAATGAATCACTGATCACCTGGCCGCAAACACAGTTACATTTCATAGCAGCCACATACGAACAGCATGATCACTTTGCTCATTGTATAATTCCTTCTAACATCTATGCGCTCTCCTCCTCTCACCTTTTCCCTTCGCTTGTGGACTTCATTGCAAAACACAACAGCTGTCCGAGACCAGGCAAAAAAAAAACATTCCAAGCCAAACCTTCATACCATAATCGCTAACTGCTACACACAGCCTACATGGTTGTCACCATATTCGCTAACATCATAGTCAACATAGCTACTAGAACTAATGCATTAGTAAACCCGCTAAAATCATGCAGTACAGAGTACAGCAAACACTTTATTAGCAGTTACAACGGTGGGCCCGGTAGCAATAAATTAATAAAACCTAAGCTTACCTTGACTTGGAAGACTTCCAGTGTTGGATAGCTATAGCCAGCTAGCAAACATAGCATCCCTCTCTGTTTGAGCTGTGTGTTTGAGTAGGCTAAACTAGCTAGCTGCATTTGCTAGCTAAGTATGTGAAAGTGAAAAAATACAACAAAATATAGATGGCTCACTCTTTCTTGCTTTTCCTTTATTTTTCAAGAAATTAATTTGCTCAAAACTATTCCACTATTGAGAACCATGAGCCTCCTAAGTTTTGTATTGAAGTCAATGTACCCAGAGAAGGACAGAAACTAGCTGTCTTATGGCTAAATCATGTTGCTACCCCAGAGAGTGCTGTTGAGACCTTTGTTGTAAAACAGTGTTTTAATAAATTATTTGGTGACGTGGATATATTTAGTATAGTTTTATCTAAAAAGGATAACTTTTTTAATGTTTCACTATTTAAATTTTTTATGAAATTCACTGAGGCAGATGGTCCACCACTTCCTCCCCTGATGAGCCTCCACTGGCATGCAGAGACATAAAAATGGTATGCACGGGTTTATCTGACTGGGGAAGTAGATAATGGTCTCATTGCCAAAATCCCAAAAGTATCCCTTTAACTTTGTGCAGGAGAGAGGCAACCATGATATTTTATTTTTGATAATTGAGTGGAGATATTGATTCATTTCAGTTTGACATTTCATTTGTACCTTTAAAAAAAAAATAACAGTCAACTGTGTATGTTGCTGGTTAATTATTACAGTTTAATAACTGTTTCATGCATTTAAAATATTATGTTAAGGTTCAAACCATACAGTATGTAGAGCAGCAGTAGTAACAACCTGACATACTAGGAAAATCATACAGTAGCAGAAAAAGAGTACACAATGTTTGTTGAATTGAATATGTCCCCATTAACAGTCACACTGGTATTCAGTGCAGTATGAATGGCCATGGCCCCAAGACTCTTAGACTTGTAAATGTGCCTATTTGTAAGTTAATAAGATGTGTCTGTATAATCTTCTCAAAAGTCACTATAAATTAGCATTTAAAACCTGTTTTTTTAATTATTATTTTTTTTAAATCAGGGGGCATGCCCCTGGAACCCACAAGCTAAATGTGTCCCCACCAATGTCAGAGTAGCTCCTACGCCCCTGATTGTGAGTGTGTTGTGAGTGACTGACCTGTTTACCGGCCACCTCCTTTACAGGGCAGTGGGAGAGGAAAGTCAACTCCAGTGTAGCCTCAAGAGTGTAAACTAGTATAAGGCTCCATGCCTTACCACAGTTTATCTGATACTGTGCAGATAGACTTAACACATGCCAGCCAGACAATGTGGAGATGTGGTTAGAGGAGGGGCAAAGCTGAAATATGCCAATGAGCCATGTCTGAGAAATGCAAGGTAATAAAGTTTCCACTGAGATGTAATTGTTTCTTTTGATTTTGATGATTTAGGCCTAGGGGTCTATGTGCAATTTCTTCCCTAGTAGGACTGATATTGTTCAGAAATATGTCGCCAAAATGGGCATCAAACCAACCACTCACCCACTCTGAATCCAGGACCTGTGAGAGTATCCGCTGACTGTCCGTTCTCGCCTATCAGTGTGGTATTGTTGCCCTGCTCACAGGTGTCCTGGCACTGGCCTTTCAAACAAATTCTCTTGCAGATGAGAGGGGCGATGACCACTTTGAAGCGCTCCCGGGTGGATGCGCGCTCTGCGCACCAGGCCAGCCTCTGGACACCCAGCCAGATGACGAGCAGATGGGAAATGATCAGAGAAGGCATCCTGGCATCCTTCACTGCCGTGCACGAAGAGATGAGGGCATTCACGGTGGCAAAATGCAATGCTCCTAAAGACTGTTTAGCCCTGGCCAAACCACCAATGGAGTCGGTATTCCTTTCAATCGAACCCTGAAAACAGCCGACTAACTTCCGTAGATAATCCAAAATGTTGATTATAAAGGTGCCTCATACAACGACAAAAGTATGGAGAAAACTCCAGTGGTGTAGTTCTTCCTTCCTTTCCTTTCAAAACAGCTCATTTCAGTCACCCTGCATATAACAATTATTCATTCAGAACAGTAAAATATATGCCTTTTTGTTGCTCAAATACAGGACGCCGTTAACAACCCAAAAGTTACCGAGATAACTTTCCCCTTTTCCTACCCGCTTTCTCGCTCTCTTTTCTCCCTGATGTTGCTTGGATGGTTGGCGTGTGCGTATCTGGGTTTGGGAAAGAAGGGGAGGAGAGAGGGAGAGGGAGCCAATCATCTCCAGAGAGGGCTGGCAGCAGGCCAGGCATGTTGGTCATTTCTCTAACGCCCCCTATCCTCCCATCCAGCGAAAGATAACCGCACAACTGTACGTGTCGCTCTAGAAAACACCTCCTTATCAAAAAAGTCTGAACTGCCAACAGTGCGTAGCAGCTCCTCATTCACAAAAATCTAGTTTACAGTTACAGTTGTGGGAGGAAAAGAGGTGCCTGTTGAGAAAACTGTTTCCCCCAAAAAACATGAATAATTAGCCCTCATAATTTAGGCCTATCTCATATATGGACAAATGAAAAATGGATGACCAATATTGGTACATACACTACTGTTCCAAAGTTGGAGTCACTTAGAAATGTCTTGGTTTTTGAAAGAAAAGCATCTTTTTGTCTAATAAAATAACATCAAATTGATCAGAAATACAGTGTAGACATTGTTAATGTTGTAAATGACTATTGTAGCTGAAAACCACAAAACACCAGTCTCAACATCAACAGTGAAGAGGATGCTGGCCTTCTAGGCAGAGTTGCAAAAAAAAAGCTATATCTCAGACTGGCCAATAAAAAGAAAAGATTACGATAGGCAAAAGAACACAGACACTGGACAGAGGAACTCTGCCTAGAAGGTCAGCATCCCGGAGTCGCCTCTTCACTGTTGACTTTGAGACTGATGTATTGGGGGGACTATTTAATGAAGCTGCCAGTCGAAGACTTGTGTGGCGTCTGTTCATAAAACTAGACACTCTAATGTACTTGTCCCCTTGCTCTGTTCGTGGCCTGGTGCCTCCCACTCCTCTTTCTATTCTGGCTAGAGCCAATTTGGCTGTTCTGTGAAGGGAGTAGTACACATCGTTGTATGAGATCTTCAGTTTCTTGGCAATTTCGCACATGGAATAGCCTTAATTTCTCAGAACAATAATATACTGACTAGTTTCAGAAGCAAGTTCATTGTTTCTGGCCATTTTGAGCCTGTAACAGAACACACAAATGCTGATGCTCCAGATACTCAACGTGTCTAAAGAAGGCCAGGTTTATTGGTTCTTTAATCAGAACAAGCTTTCAGCTGTGCTAACATAATTGCAAAAGCGTTTTCTAATGATCAATTAGCCTTTTAAAATTATAAACTTGGATTAGCTAACACAACGTGCCATTGGAACAGAGGAGTGATGGTTGCTGATAATGGGCCTCTGTACGCTTATGTGTAACGGATGTGAAACGGCTAGCTTAGTTAGCGGTGTGCGCTAAATAGCGTTTCAATCGGTTACGTCACTTGCTCTGAGACCTTGAAGTAATAGTTCCCCTTGCTCGCAAGGGCCGTGGCTTTTGTGGAGCGATGGGTAACGATGCTTCGAGGGTGACTGTTGTCGTTGTGTGCAGAAGTAGCTCAGTTGGTAGAGCATGGCTGTAGCTCAGTTGGTAGAGCATGGCGCTTGTAACGCCAGGGTAGTGGGTTCGATCCCCGGGACCACCCATACGTAGAATGTATGCACACATGACTGTAAGTCGCTTTGGATAAAAGCGTCTGCTAAATGGCATATATATATATATATAGAAGGTCCCTGGTTTGCGCCCGGGTATGGGCGAGGGGACGGTTTAAAAATTATACTGTTACATTGATGCTGTTGACCCGGATTACTGGTTGCTGCGGAAAAAGGAGGAAGGTCAAAAGGGGGGTGAGTGTAACGGATGTGAAACGGCTAGCTTAGTTAGCGGTGTGCGCTAAATAGTGTTTCAATCGGTTACGTCACTTGCTCTGAGACCTTGAAGTAGTAGTTCCCCTTGCTCTGCAAGGGCCGTGGCTTTTGTGGAGCGATGGGTAACGATGCTTCGAGGGTGACTGTTGTCGTTGTGTGCAGAAGGTCCCTGGTTTGCGCCCGGGTATGGGCGAGGGGACGGTTTAAAAATTATACTGTTACATATGTACAGTGCCATGCGAAAGTATTCGGCCCCCTTGAACTTTGCGACCTTTTGCCACATTTCAGGCTTCAAACATAAAGATATAAAACTGTATTTTTTGTGAATAATCAACAACAAGTGGGACACAATCATGAAGTGGAACGACATTTATTGGATATTTCAAACTTTTTTAACAAATCAAAAACTGAAAAATTGGGCGTGCAAAATTATTCAGCCCCTTTACTTTCAGTGCAGCAAACTCTCTCCAGATGATCACTGAATGATCCAATGTTGACCTAAATGACTAATGATGATAAATACAATCCACCTGTCTGTAATCAAGTCTCCGTATAAATGCACCTGCACTGTGATAGTCTCAGAGGTCCGTTAAAAGCGCAGAGAGCATCATGAAGAACAAGGAACACACCAGGCAGGTCCGAGATACTGTTGTGAAGAAGTTTAAAGCCGGATTTGGATACAAAAATATTTCCCAAGCTTTAAACATCCCAAGGAGCACTGTGTAAGCGATAATATTGAAATGGAAGGAGTATCAGACCACTGCAAATCTACCAAGACCTGGCCGTCCCTCTAAACTTTCAGCTCATACAAGGAGAAGACTGATCAGAGATGCAGCCAAGAGGCCCATGATCACTCTGGATGAACTGCAGAGATCTACAGCTGAGGTGGGAGACTCTGTCCATAGGACAACAATCAGTCGTATATTGCACAAATCTGGCCTTTATGGAAGAGTGGCAAGAAGAAAGCCATTTCTTAAAGATATCCATAAAAAGTGTCGTTTAAAGTTTTCCACAAGCCACCTGGGAGACACACCAAACATGTGGAAGAAGGTGCTCTGGTCAGATGAAACCAAAATTGAACTTTTTGGCAACAATGCAAAACGTTATGTTTGGCGTAAAAGCAACACAGCTCATCACCCTGAACTGACCATCCCCACTGTCAAACATGGTGGTAGCAGCATCATGGTTTGGGCCTGCTTTTCTTCAGCAGGGACAGGGAAGATGGTTAAAATTGATGGGAAGATGGATGGAGCCAAATACAGGACCATTCTGGAAGAAAACCTGATGGAGTCTGCAAAAGACCTGAGACTGGGATGGAGATTTGTCTTCCAACAAGACAATGATCCAAAACATAAAGCAAAATCTACAATGGAATGGTTAAAAAATAAACATATCCAGGTGTTAGAATGGCCAAGTCAAAGTCCAGACCTGAATCCAATCGAGAATCTGTGGAAAGAACTGAAAACTGTTGTTCACAAATGCTCTCCATCCAACCTCACTGTGCTCGAGCTGTTTTGCAAGGAGGAATGGGAAAAAATGTCAGTCTCTCGATGTGCAAAACTGATAGAGACAAACCCCAAACGACTTACAGCTGTAATCGCAGCAAAGGGTGGCGCTACAAAGTATTAACTTAAGGGGGCTGAATCATTTTGCACGCCCAATTTTTCAGTTTTTGATTTTTTTTTAAAGTTTGAAATATCCAATAAATGTCGTTCCACTTCATGATTGTGTCCCACTTGCTGTTGATTCTTCACAAAATTATACAGTTTTCATGTTTGAAGCCTGAAATGTGGCAAAAGGTTGCAAAGTTCAAGGGGGCCGAATACTTTCGCAAGGCACTGAACAGTTAACCCATTGTTCCTAGGCCGTCATTGAAAATAAGAATTTGTTCTTAACTGACTTGCCTAGAAAAATAAAGGTAAAATAAAAAGTTATTCCATTACAAATCTGCCGTTTCCAGCTACAATAGTCATTTACAACATGAACAATGTCTACACTGTATTTCTGATCAATTTGATGTTATTTTAACGGACAAAAAATGTGTTTTTCTTTCAAAAACAAGGACATTTCTAAGTGACCCCAAACTTTTGAATGGTAGTGTATGTGAGACAGCACAACGACTGGATGAGACAGTAACAGTGCCAAATCTTGCTATCCGATCAAAGTATACTGGATTTTTATTTAGTAGTGAAATTAAATATAAAGAAAGTATGAAGTAGGGCCTCCCGGGTGGCGCAGTGGTTAAGGGCGCGGTACTGCAGCGCCAGCTGTGCCACCAGAGACTCTGGGTTTGCGCCCAGGCTTTGTCGTAACCGGCCACGACCGGGAGGTCTGTGGGGCGATCCACAATTGGCCTAGTGTCATCTGGGTTAGGGAGGGCTTCGGCCGGTGCCTCATCACACACCAGCTACTCCTGTTGCTGTCCGGGCACAGTGCACGCTAACCAAGGTTGCCAGGTGCACGGTGTTTCCTTCGACACATTGGTGCGGCTGGCTTCTGGGTTGGATGCGCGCTGTGTTAAGAAGCAGTGCGGCTGGTTGGGTTGTGTATCGGAGGACGCATGATTTCAACCTTCGTCTCTCCCTAGCCGGACGGGAGTTGTAGCGATGAGACAAGATCGTAGCTACTAAACAATTGGATACCATGAAAAAGGGTTAAAAAAAGTAAAAACTTTTTTTTTAAGTATGAAGTAACAACAGAGCAATGCCACATACGGAAAGGGGAGTTTATGCTTGTGGTTGGAGGCGCTGTGACACAATTGCGGAGACTCCAGAAGCATGCAGAGGCCAAATTGAGCTCTGTATCACATCGCAGTGTGCCTCTCAAATTTTGTAACAATGGACAGGGCTCCGTATAGCTCCACATTTACATGATTGGTTGACGGTAGGTGAGGGCGAGAGGTCCTATATAAACACAAACTCACTTCCTTGACAACTTCCTTCACAACAGCTCTGCACTGCTCTCGAAGCACAAGAAATATGAATGCCCTGACTTCTCCAGAAGCCATATCCCTGTAAATGCAGACCTCGGATTGACCATTCAGTGCCTTTTACAGACCACACACCATGATGATAGGTTGACCTTCACAATCAGTTAATAATGTACAGTTGGGGTCAGGAATATCATCCGGTTGGGTCATGTGATTGGCCAGAAGGAGAAAGTAAGAGTTGGGGAGAGGGGTTGAGTCACTTCCTCTCCAAAAAGTAAGAATGTTTGCTTTCGGTCGCTAAGGAAATGACTGCATTGGGCCTGGAGAGAGTTCACAGGCTGCTCTCACATTTCTCTGCCTCCACTTCTCCCCCTCACAGCGACATGCCTTGCCAAGACACACTTGCCCAAAACATTCACACGCAAACTCACAATCATTTTTTTTTTTTACTCACAGGAGAGCACAAAAATAGAACCCAGTGGAGCTGTAACACATAAAAACACCTACTCAAGCACCTTCACTCACACCCCAACAAAACACACAACTGAGTCAAGAGCCCAGTCCAGCTTTTAACATTAGAACAGGAGAGAGGTACTCAGACTAAACGGATGAGAAATGGAGAGTTGGAAATACACACTCGGGGCACCACCACCTGCACACAGAGCTATCAAAGGTCTGATCACTGACTGCCACTCATCCACACGACAGGAAGATCAGGGAGTCACAGCAATAGAAAAGGGGGAGGGGGGGCTACATCACTGCCTAATTTCTATAGTCGCAGAGGGGACAAAGGGATTCCAGTTACTTCTGTTGCGAAATTGTGTGAAATTGTCCCCTTTGTAAACTCAATAGTTATTACTTACAAACCAAGTAGTTACACATATTCATCTTCCATATCAAGACAATTGTCACGTGGGATAACTGTGAAAGCCAGAACCCCACCAGACTGGGTCAGTGGTACCAGTGGGACAGACGGTGAGACCACTGGGCCAGGGGGAAGGGTGGAGGCTGTGGGCCTAGACATCCCAGAGATCAGCCCTCACATTTCAGTGGGACTGGGCAAACAAGGAGACTGCTGTGCGCAAGTTTGACAAGGGATGGAAGTGTTTGGCTGTGGTTGGCAGGGTTGTCCTATTTATCTAACCTTCATATGCTACTGGTTTTGCATGAGCCTGATTGTTAAATATGGTGCTTCTCCAGTCATATCCTGTGACTTAGTCTACTAGCATGTCATCAACATTTATGACGAGGACCCTGTGGAAAGAATTGGGAATGGGTGTCTGTTTTTCTGTGCGCATTTACACAAGGCTGTCATTATAATTCATCCAGGGTGGCTGTGTGTGTCATTGTTTGTGAGTGGTCTTTGGGTGAGGGTGTCCGCAGGGCCATATCCGTCACGGAAGGAAGCAGGGTCACTACTCTGGTTGCATGGCTAGAAATCGAGTGTGAATCAAAAGCACAGGGCCGCCAGCCACAACACCAGTCTGACCACAGAGGACACTCTTTTCAACTCCGCCTCAACCAAGAACATCTTACATTTAATATGCCTGCACTCCACTGTTGACTTGAAATTGTACTGCCACTAAGCCTCATAAACCTTGTGAAAAATAGTGCAAGCTCAAGCCCTCATAGCAAGATCAAGAAATATAGAGCTATTGATTACATAAAGTGAGGTTGACCGTGCATGTCAGAGCAAAAACCTAGCCCTGATGTCGAAGGAATTGTCCGTAGAGCTCCGAGACAAGACTGTGTCGAGGCACAGATCTGGGGAACGGTACCTAAACATTTCTGCAGCATTGAAGGTCCCGAAGAACACAGTGGCTTCCATCATTCTTAAATGGAAGAAGTTTGGCACCACCAAGACTCTTCCTAGAGCTGTCTGCCTGGCAAAAGTGAGCAATCAGGGAAGAAGGGCCTCGGTCAGGGAGGTCACCAAAAACCAGATGGTCGCGCTGACAGAGCTTCAGAGTTCCTCTGTGGAGAGGAGAGAACCTTCCAAAAGGACAACCATCTCTGCAGCACTCCACCAACCAGGCCTTTACGATAAAGTGGCCAGACGGAAGCTACTCCTCAGTAAAAGGCACATGACAGCCCACTCGGAGTTTGCCAAAAGGCACCTAAAGGACTCTCAGACCATGAGAAACAAGATTTTCTGGTCTGAGGAAACTAAGATTGCACTCCTTGACCTGAATGCCAAGCATCACGTCTGGAAGAAACCTGGCACCATCACTACGGTGATGCATGGTGGTGGCAGCATCATGCTGTGGGGATGTTTTTCAGGGGCAGGGAGATTAGTCAGGAGAGGGAAAGATGAACAGAGCAAAATACAGAGAGATGTTTGATGAAAACCTGCTCCAGAGCGCTCAGGACATCAGACTGCAGTGAAGGACATCCAACAGGACATCATCCCTAAGCACACAGCCAACACAACGCAGGTGCTGCTTCGGGACAAGGCTCTGAATGTCCTTGAGTCTTTCCGATCTAACATCTCTGGAAAGACGTTGAAAATACCTCATTAAGGGGTATTGTGTGTAGATTGATGAGAAACCCCCCCAATTTCAAAACATTTTAGAATAAGGCTGTAACATAACAAAATATGGACGAAGTCAAGGGTACTGAATACACTGCAAAATAATAAGCATAACTAAGAAAACACAATATGAACAAAGGCCCTTTAATAAGTATAGTATAACATTAAGACAAAGTAACGATGCATCATGGGTCAAAAATACATTTTAAACACAGGACAGGTCATAGCAAAATCCTGTTCTTTAAAATTTGACATTTTGTTAAAAATTGACGTGCAAAAATAACCACTGAATGCAGTACATGACCCTGTTGCCTTGGGTGCAGAGAACCCACTACGTATGATGGATGTAACTCCAGCTGTGCATTTGAAAGTATAGTACCAGTCGAAAGTTTGGACACACCTACACATTCAAGGGTTTGTCTTTATTTGTACTATTTTTCTACATTGTAGAATAATAGTGAAGACATCAAAACTATGAAATAACACATATGGAATCACAAAGTAACCAAAAAAGTGTTAAACAAAACTACATTTATTTTATATTCTTCAAAGTAGCCACCCAATGCCTTGATGACAGCTTTGCACACTCTTGGCATTCTATCAACCAGCTTATCCTGGAATGCTTTTCCAACAGTCTTGAAGGAGTTCCCACATACGCTGAGCACTTGTTGGCTGCTTTCCTTCACGCTGCGGTCCAACTCATCCCAAACCATCTCAATTGGGTTGAGGTCTGGTGATTGTGGAGGCCAGGTCATCTGATGCAGCACTCCATCACTCCCCTTCTTGGTCAAATAGCACTTACACAGCCTGGAGGTGTGTTGGGTCATTGTCCTGTTGAAAACCAAATGATTATCCCATTTGGTTTTCGCTTAGTGGGACTGCTGCAGAATGCTGTGGTAGCCATGCTGGTTAAGTGTGCCTTGAATTCTAAATAAATCACAGACAGTGTCACCAGCAAAGCACCCACTCACCATCACACCTCCTCCATGCTTCACGGTGGGAACCACACATGCGGAGATCATCCGTTCACCTACTCCATGTCTCACAAAAGACATGGCAGTTGGAACCAAAAATCGCAAATTTGGACTCTGTCCATTGCTTGTGTTTCTTGGCCCAAGCAAGTCTCTTCCTATTATTGGTGTCCTTTAGTAGTTGTTTCTGTGCAATGATGTGAATTCTGTTCAATTCAACCATAAATGCCTCCTCTGAACAGTTGATGTTGAGATGTGTCTGTTACTTGAACTCTAAAGCATTTGGGCTGCAATTCCTGAGGCTGGTAACTCTATTGAACTTATCCTCTGCAGCAGAGGTAACTCTGGGTTTTCCTTTCCTGTGGCGGTCCCCATGAGAGCCAGTTTCATTTTAGGGCTCGATTGGTTTTTGCGACTGCGCTTGAAGAAACTTTCAAAGTTCTTGAAATTTTCCAGATTAAGACATGAAGGTCAGTCAAAGTAATGATGGACTGTCATTTCGCTTTGCTTATTTGAGCTGTTCTTGCCATAATATGGACTTGGTCTTTTACCAAATAGGGCTGTCTTTTGTATAAAACCCCTACATGGTCACAACACAACTGAGTGGCTCAAATGCATTCAGAAAGATGGAAATTCCACAAATTCACTTTAAACAAGGCACACCTGTTAATTGAAATGCATTCCTGGTCACTACCTCATGGTTGAGAGAATGCCAAGAGTGTGCAAAGCTGTCACCAAGACAAAGGGCGGCTACTTCAAAAAATCTCAAATAAAATATATTTTGATTTGTTTAACACTTTTTTGGTTACTACATGATTCCATGTGTTATTTCATAGTTTGTCTTCATTATTATTCTACAATGTAGAAAATAGTAAAAATATAGAAAAACCCTTGAATGAATAGGTGTGTCCAAACTTTTGACTGCTACTGTATATTCTTAGTATTGTCAACCTATTTAGAGGGGATTTAAATTAGTAATGGACATTTTCCATAATTGCAGATGGACCAGTTTACAAGGATAATACACTGGGACAGAGATTGACAGCTAAAAGGCTGAAACTAAATGTTTCTCTGTTCTAATTAGACAAACATCAGACAAACACTCCCTCAGATAGAGATGGTTTCCATTTTCTCTCTGAATGGGCCAATCAATAAGAGGAAGAATTAGAACGATTGCAAGTGATTACATATTTACATTTCATGGTGGCATTAATCGTTAAAAGTACATTCAGCAATATGACGTGACTATAAATATCGACTTCTGACGAAGAGAGTAGGAAGAAGCTAATCTGGGCAGCATTACCACACAGCTATCACACTCCTGGCTGGTACAAATATATGCAGCTGTTTATCAGTATATCTGTGTGGGTGGGTTCTAACAAGCAGTGGTGTAAAGTACTTAGGTAAAAATACTTTAAAGTAAAACTTAAGTAGGTTTTTGTTGGGTAGCTGTACTTTACTATTCTGGACCACTTTTACTTCACTACATTCCTAAAGAAATTAATGTATTTTTTTACTCCATACATTTTCCCTGACACCCAAAAGTACTCGTTACATTTTGAATGCTTAGCAGGACAGGAAAATGGACCAGGGAGAATATCCCTGGTCATCTCTACTGCCTCTGACCTGGAGGACTAAACACAAATGATTCATTTGTAAATTATGTCTGAGTGTTGGAGTGTGCCCCTGGCAATCCATAAGTTAATAGAACATGAAAATGGTGTCATCTGGTTTGCTTAATATACGGAATTTGACAATTTATACTTTTACAATTGATACGTAAGTATATTTGAGCAATTACATTTACTGTTGATACTCAAGTATATTTAAAACCGAATACTTTTTTTACTCCAGTATTTTACTGGGTGACATTCACTTGAGTTGTGGTTTGTTAAGGTATGTTTACCATTGGGTACTTTCCCCCCACCACTGCTAACAAGGCATGGCGCTCTTTCTGAAGTTATTGCACTGTTGTTCATGGTAACGTCACATCGCTGAGTCTCCGTTTAATGTCACCGTGGCGGTGGCATTAATAGTAGCAAACTAACTATTGTTACAATTCTATAAAATGGTCTTTGGACATGGTTGCATATAACTCCATTCCATATGAAAATACACATGACGAGCACCTTAAAGGATGAGTATCTCCAGCAGACAATGATGATACACACCAGGTGGTTTGTGGAGTTGCATGGGAGAAGGGGGACATGAGACATCGGTACATTTCATATTCTATAAACTACTTTCACATTTCTAAGATTATAATGCACTAAAGTATATGTCCGGGGGTCAGACAGGCACATGAAGTGTCTCTGAAATGAATAGGCCCTGGTCAAGTGACAATACGAAGGATGTAGACAGCCTGTTTCTCAGGGATGGAATTTTAGACTTCCTCACACAGTACAGTAATGGAATAGGAAGACTCTTTACTGTCATATTCCTAATGCACTAGGCAGAAGGATGTGGCCATCCTACACACAGTCCACATCGTCCCCTTCAGCTCCCCACTCATCAAACCTCATCTGAGGGGAGGGGGCAGCAGGATGGAGGCTGTTGATGTTGTCCAGGGCTTCTGGGTCCGGCTCATCTCCCAGGCCTGCCTCCATGTTGCCAGACTCCTCACGGTGAGTGCGGACATGCTTGCGCAGCGCCGCTGGCTCCTTGAAGGTGCGGTTGCAGAAGGGGCAGATGCAGGGCTTCTCTCCAGTATGGATGCGCTGGTGGTGCTTCAGGTGCTGCAGTCGGCTCAGACGCTTGCCACAGATGGCACACACATAGGGCTTGTCACCCGTGTGGGTGCGCTGGTGCTTGCGCAGGCCGTCTAAATGGCGGAAGATTTTAGGACATTCAGAGCAGGAGTAGGGCTTCTCGCCTGTGTGAATGCGAAGATGGGTTTTCAGGGCCCCTGACTCACGGAAGCGGCGGCCACACACCCCACACGGATAGGGCTTCTCTCCTGTGTGGATGCGGATGTGCTTCTTCAGGCTGGAGATGAGGCGGAAGGTCTTCCCACACTCTAGACAGTGGTGGGGCCGATCTGCATCTGGATCTCCTGGAGAGGTGGATGGTCCTGCTGTCTCTCCCGCCCTCCCTGGGGATATGCTGTCCCTTCCCACTGTTCCAGGAGACCTCAACACCACTTTCTGTCCTGCCAGTCCACCCTGAGTCGGACCACCAGTGGCAGTACGTGGCCTCGTTGGTTTTGGGTGTCGAAGAGAGTAGCTGCCAGGAGCGCAATGACCCCTCCTGCTCCACCACATGGATATATCCCAGATCACCCACATTCTGGGCCGTCTGCTCACTGCCGCCAGCACCCCCGGCGCTCCTCGGCCCTGGCCCTCTCCTGCAAGCCTGCTCTGGACCTGAACTTGTACCAGGCCCCTGCTCTTCTTTGATCTCAAATCTTGTTCCTCCTGCTTGTGTCCCCTGCTGCTGCCTCCTCTCATCTGTTTAGTACAAAATAACAGAAAGGGCTGTAAGCACACAGATATTCAAATGTTTCAAATCATTCCAAATTAATGGCATTAACCACAACACATACATGAGAAAATGTATGTGGACAGCAGCTCGTGAAAAATCATGGGCATTAATATGGAGTTTGTCCCCCTTTGCTGCGATAACAGCCTACCCTCTTCTGGGAAGGCTTTCCAATAGATGTTAGAACATTGCTGTGGGGACTTGCTTCCATTCAGCCATAAGAGCACTAGTGAGGTTGGGCACTGATGTTGGACGATTAGGCCTGGCTCGCAGTCAGCGTTTCAATTCATCCTAAAGGTGTTCGATTGGGTTGAGGTCAGGGCTCTGTGCAGGCCAGTCAAGTTCTTCCACACTGATCTCAACAAACCATTTCTCTATGGACCTCCCTTTGGGCACAAGGGCATCGTTGTGCTGAAACAGAAAAAGGCCTTCCCAAACTGTTGCCATAAAGTTGGAAGCACAGAATCATCTAGAATGTCATAGGGTTAAGATTTCCCTTCACTGGATCTAAGGGGCCATGCCCAAACCATTGAAACCAGCCCCAGACCATTCCTCCTCCACCAAACATTACAGTTGGCACTAGGCATTGGGGAAGGTATCATACTCCTGGCATCCCCCAAACCCAGATTGGTCTGTTGGACTGCCAGAATACGAAGTGTGATTCATCACCCCAGAGAACACGTTTCCACTGCTCCAGAGTCCAAAGGCTTTATACCTCTCTAGCCAACGCTTGGCATTGCGCATGGTGACCTTAGGCTTGTGTGCAGCTGCTCAGCCATAGAAACCCATTCCATGAAGCTCCAGACGAACAGTTCTTGTGCTGACGTTGCTTCCAGAGGCAGTTTGGAACGCGATAGTGTTGCAACCGAGGCCTGATGATTTTTTTACGAGATATGCGCTTCAGCGGTCTCATTCTGTGAGCTTGTGTGGCCTACCACTTCGTGTTTGAGCCGTTGTTGCTCCTAGACGTTTCCACTTCACAATAACAACACTTACAGTTGACTGGGGCAGCTCTAGCAGGGCTGTCTTGATGGAAAGGTGGCATCCTATGATGATGCCATGTTGCAAGTCACTGAGCTCTTCAGTAAGGCCATTCTACTGCCCGTTTGTCTATGGAGACTGCATGGATGTGTGCTCGATTTTATACACCTGTCAGCAACGGGTGTGGCTGAAATAGCCGAATCGACTGATTTGAATGGGTGTCCACATACTTTTTTGCATATATAGTGTAGGATGTGATATTCTAAATGGTTATATATACATAGGATTGCCTTGTGACAAATAGGAATAATTTACCTGCCCGGCTGTGGTCAGAGCAGATGTTTGGTGTGTTGGCAGCATAAGAGTCCATAGAATGGTTGGTCACAGAGCCGTCTGGTTGGATAGAGAGCTGACACATTTTATAGTCATCCCTGGAGTCGTACCCATGCAGAGACTCACTGAGAGAGCCACTCATCTCTAGGTCGACTCCGGAAACACACCGTCCGTCCGCGCCATTGACATTGCGGTGGCTCTGGCGGTCCCTGTCCATACTTGTGTTCATAGAGCCAATAGATGTGAGAGAGGGGGCGAAAACTGACTGACCCATGGTCTGTGCACCAGGGAAAGGAATTTGCAACTGGTCAATTAACTTTTGGGCCCTGCTAAGACATTCCTGCAACGTCCTCAATTCCACTTTGAGCCTTTCGTTCTCCTGCTCCTTGTTAACCAGCTCTTGTTGGGTCTCGTTGAGCACAAGTACTACCTCGCCCAAGAGGGTATCTACAGCAGCGGATAACGTGGTTCGAATGGTCGGGGCTAACCGTGTCTTGAGTGAGGATATAGTCATGTTACCCTGGCATGCTTGGTGCGCATACTCAGCTTTCTCTACTTTACGATCACAAGACTCAGTCCCAGCTCGGTTTGGTGCGTTGATTATACTTTGTTTACGATTAGCACCACCGGCTGTGCTATTGCTATTCAACGGAGAATCCGTGCCGCTGTTACAATTTCCTCGCCTGGAAGCCATAGCTAGCTAACTACAGTAGCTAACGTTACTGCGCTGGCCAGCTTGCGCCGACTGCAAAGGCAGCCTGAGACTAGTTAATAGTTCAAACGTGAAAGATAACTATTTCGCTGTAAGCAAATCCAACAAGGTACCGTTCACTATGCCAATAAATAATGTAATTTCTTGACAAGTTTAGCTCACTAGCTAAACCCGAAAAAATAAGCTAACGTTACTGTTAGCTACCAAGCAAGCTAACATCAGCTAGCTAGTTGACCAAAGACACTGACGGTGATGAATGAAAATGGTCTGTCAAAATTCAGTAACAGACGTTTGTTTTTGCTGTATATTAACAGCGTGTTTGGAGTAAACTTGCACTGTAATCTAATTGAGAGCTATGCCAGTCGCAATGCCAACATCCGTTCGACGTCCATCTTCTACTTCTAGGTAGGGGCGTTTCGCCGTCGCACATGAATGACGTATACTCTGTACATGCAACGGAAGCGTTCCTCTGGTGTTGCTGACGGAAAGGCATTTTCAGTATCAGCTAACCACATCACATGTTATAGCATTCAATTCAATGCAAGGGGCTTTATTGACATAGGAAACATATGTTTACGTTTGTAGAAATATTACAACGTTCTCCTGCTCCTCCAATAAAAAGTGAACAGAAATTATTACTAACACAAGTTCCAAAATAATAAAGTTATTTCAAATGTCATATTATGTCTATACAGTGTTGTAACGATGTGCAAATAGTTAAAGCAATCCAATTTAAGTGGCTTTATTGGATGGGAAAGATATGCTTACATTGCCAAAGCAAGTGAAATAGATAATAAACAAAAGTGAATATCTAACTTGATGATACAGTCGATAAGGTATCACGCAAAAATTGGTTGATGCATGGAAACGCGATCAATGGTTGGCTACATGTTCTTTTCACAAAGTTTCTAAACCCAGAGCAGGCAGCAACATTGCCAGGCTTCCAGGAACCCTTGCTAAACTAATCAAACAGACCAGGCCTGGGGTTTGAGAAGACAATGAGAGAAGTGAAAAATTAAAGGCACAACCTAGATTATAGCCAATGTCTAAAGTAGTTGAATATGTTATTACTCCAACCTCATGAAAGTGACAAACTGACACGTTTTCAATTTAGTCAAAAACAACTTTATATCGAAAGAGTGCCTTTGATTTGACAGCCTGCACATGCGCAGTTCGGTGCGAGACTTGAGCCTAGCTAGGCTAGATTGAGCCTAGCTAGGCAACTCGCCATCGCCTAGAAGTGTGATCGGGATTTCGATTGGCTATAGTTGCTTCTCCAATCTTCAGAGTACGCGGTTGAACACTGTATGATGGAAACAGTCAGTTTGTTATTTTTGACTAAAACATAAGGAATATTCATTAAATATGTATACCGAACTTGTTTTTGTGTGGATTCCGCGACGCGGTTAGCTTTTAACAGCCAGGAATGCTATTTTTTGTCCCAGAATCCCACTTAACAGACACGTTGAAGCCTGCTTGACAGAGATGCTTAGCTGCTAGCCTTCAAGCTAAAGAAGTTGGTACCAGATGAGTTTTGCAATGGAGCCCTCTTTGTCTGGAGAAATAAATGAACGGGTCTAGCGCTGTAGGAGCTGTATCTACTACACTGTGTTTCGGGACAAACCGGATCAGTCAGAGATTCAATGCTGCAATTGTTTCCTTGCTGAGGATTATAGGCTTGAGGTGGCTTCCTTGATCACACAGGTCGACAGCCTACGTAAGAAACTGGGGAAAACGCAGAATGGAATGTTTACCTTTTCTACCCAGGTGCCTGGACGGAGTTTGCGCTTGTTGGATGCATCTCTGCCTTGGTGTTTGTTGTTATCCAACTGGCCGGTGTTGCCCAGAGCTCCCCCATCTGATAGCGGAGTTGAAGGAGCACAACAAGAGGAGCAAGACAATCAATGACAATTGAAGAAGACAGTGGACTCCCGCAAAGCAGTCTACACTCCTAACGAGAGGCCCGGAGCGGATACAAACAACAAATTGTTTTGCTGTCCTGGAGTCTGATCTTCCTGAACCTTCGTCGCTGGGGGTGCCTGTGTCTGCGGCTGCAGTGCCTACTCCTACGATTTCGAAGTCAACGTTGGCAACCTTCCGTCCCTGCTCTGGATCGAGCGGGGCTTCTCCATCTGTCAGAGGCCTGTACCAGGCAATGGGAGCAACAGGCTCAAGTTATCCTGCCTCTCGCCCGTCCATAAAGGGTTCTGCGAATCCTGTGAAGCGTGGGAGTTGGCTGATTTCCCTGTACTTCTCGCCAGCTGTGATTTTGGGCAGCTCCATGGTAAGAAATGTGACAGTTTCTGGTGCAAAAACAATGTCTTATCCCGGAGCTGGAGTAAATGACATTACTAAGCTGTTCCCGAATTTACTACGTCAGGACATAGAAATAAATTCTATCTATAGTCCATGTGGGTTTTAATGACATTATGAAGGGCAGCTCTGAACAGTTGAAACTTGATTTTAAAGCGCTGATTGACTCTCTGCAAGACACTAACAAAAGACCCATCATATCTGGCCCTGTGCCCTCTCTGAATCATGGCATTGAACGATTTAGCAGGATTATTTATCTTCGCAACTGGCTACGTGATTATTGCAGCTCAATGGGTGTAACTTTTGTTGACTATTTCAATACCTTTTGGAAACAAAACATGTTTTATAAGGAGGATGGGATACACCCAAATCATTATAAGGCTGCGTTGAGACAATGACTTATCACTGACCCAAGCCCATCTCAGATAATCCCTACCAAATGTACATTATACCAGGGGCGTTGGTAGACACAATGTAAGTAACCTAATGTATGTCCTTCTAACTGCCCTGAATGCATCTGCTGATGCTACAGCTATTGTATGCAGTAATCATGTACCTATGAACCAGATTTATACTGTTAGCACTGAGGCAGTGTGCCCTAGGAGGAAATCCACTGTGTGCAGCTCACCCTGCACTAACATAAATAACATGAGCATATCTACTTCTGCTAAGCTTCCCAGTAAAGCAATGGAAACAAGTAAGCATCCCAGAAGAAAAGTGCTCAAAATAACCCACGTTAACATATGTAGCTGAAGAAACAAGGTTCATGAAATCAATAATTTGCTAGTAATAGATGACATTCATATTTTGACTATCACTGAAACTCACTTAGATAATACCTTTGATGATTTAGTGGTAGCAATACAAGGTTAGAACATTTTACAGAAAAGACAGAAATGCCAATTTTGTAGTGATTTCTATGTTGTTGATGTAAAGAATATTTGGCTGCACTTGACACATTTATGAAATTGCTTATTCCAGTTAATAATAAGCATGCACCCATGAAGAAAATGACTGTAAAAACTGTTAAATCCCGATGGATTGATGAGGAATTGAACAATTGTATGGTTGAGGGGGATGAGGCAAAAGGAATGGCAAAAAAAGCCTGGCAGCACAACCAATCATTCATTGAATCAGATGGCTCATTCATCACAAAACCAACTGATATTGACAACTATTTTAAGGATTTTTTCATTGGCAAGATTAGCAAATTTAGGCATTAGCAAACACTGACACATCCAAGTATAGCTGACCAAATTATGAAAGACAGGCATTGTAATTTTGAGTTCCGTAAAGTGAGTGGGGGAAGGAGTGAAACAATTATTGTTGTCTATCAATAATGACAAGCCACCAGGGTCTGACAACTTGGATGGAGAATTACTGAGGATAATAGCGGACAATATTGCCAGTCCTATTTGCCATATTTTAAATTTAAGCCTACTAGAAAGTGTGTGCCCCCAGGCTCGGAGGGACGCATAAGTCATTCCGCAACCTAAGAATAGTAATGCCCACTTTACTGGCTCAAATAACTGACCAATCAGCCTGTTACCAACCCATAGTAATTTTTTAGGGGGAAAAATGTGTATTTGACCAGATACAAAGCTATTTTACAGTAAACAAAATGACAACAGACTTTCAGCACGCTTATAGGGAAGGACATTCAACAAGCACAGCACTGATGAATGGCTGAGAGAAATTGATGAAAAAATATTGTGGGGGTTGTTTTGTTAGACCTCAGTGTGGCTTTTGATGTTATCGATCATAGTCTGTTGCTGGAAAAACGTATGTTATGGCTTTACACCCCCCTGCTATATTGTGGATAAAGAGTTACCTGTCTAACAGAACAGTGTTCTTTAATGGATGCCCCTCCAACGTAATCAAGGTAGAATCGGGAATTCCCCAGGGCAGCTGTCTAGGCCCCCTACTATTTTCAATCTTTACTAACGACTTGCCACTGGCTTTGAGTAAAGCCAATGTGTCTATGTATGGATGATTCAACACTATACATGTCAGCTACTATGGCGACTGCAATGACTGCAACACTTAACAAAAAGCTGCAATTAGTTTCAGAGTGGGTGGCAAGGAATACGTTACTCCTAAATATTTGAAAAACTAAAAGCATTGTATTTGGGACAAATCATTCACTAAATCCTAAACCTCAACTAAATTGAGCAAGTTGGACATTGAGCAAGTTGAGGTGACTAAACTGCTTGGAGTAACCCTGAAAACTGTCATGGTCAAAACATATTGATACAACAGTAGCTAAGATGGGAAGAAATCTGTCCATAATAAAGCACTGCTCTTCCTTCTTAACAGCACTATCAACAAGGCAGGTCCTACAGGCCCTAGTTTTGTCACACCTGGACTACTGTTCAGTCATGAGGTCAGGTGCCACAAAAAGGGACTTAGGGAAATTGCAATTGGCTCAGAACAGGGCAGCATGGCTGGCCCTTGGATGTACACAGAGAGCTAATATTAATTTTATGCATGTCGGACACCCATGCATACCCCACAAGACATGCCATAAGAGGTCTCTTCACAGTCCCCATGTCCAGAACACACTATGGGAGGCGCACAGTATTATATAGAGCCATGACTACATGGAACTCTATTCCACATGAAGCAACTAATGCAAGCAGTAAAATTAGATTTAAAAACAGATAAAAATACACCTTATGGAACAGCGGGGACTGTGAAGCAACACAAACACAGACACATGCATACACACACACACGATAACATACACACTATACAAACACTTACACATGGATTTTGTGCAGTAGATATGTGGTACTGGTGGAGTATGGGCTTGAGGGCACACAGTGTGTTGTGAAATCTGTGAATGTAGTTAAATGTTTTTAAAACTATATAAACTGCCTTAATTTTGCTGGACCCCAGGAAGAGTAGCTGCTGCCAAGGCATGGGGATCCATAATAAATACAAATACTGTCTTTGTTATGTAGCATTATATGGGATCGCTCCAATATGGTATTCTTCCCCTCACCAGGATGCATTCCGAGTAAGAATTTTAGATGAATCCTGTGTACTGGGTAGTGCAGTGACTGACCCCCTAAAATAGCCCCCGTCTTACTACTCCCACTTCTCTCTTTTCTCGGCTCATTCCAGAGGGGATTCACTTGGTAAGAGCTCTATGTTTGGGTGTAAAAGCTCAGAAGTATACCCGCAGCAATTAAATAGCTTGGAGCAGCTAGCCTCTCCATCAGGGTGCTCTGCTGTCCCCCCACTCAGTTTGGCTTGTGCCATCTCGTTTTAATTACTACTATTACGGCACTGAGAGTTTGTCCTAGTTGTCTGTGTCTTGTCTGTCCACCGGAATCCTCCCGGTTAGCCTAACCCCGCAAGATAGGGAGTCTGTGTATGTTTTGCTCCGGCCGCCTTTCCTTCCAGTTCTCTGCCTCCAATGACTGGATCGAATTTCAAAAATTACTGAAGCTGGAGTCCTATATCTCCCTAACTTTAAGCATCAGCTGTCAGAGCAGCTTTCCAATCACTGTACCTGTACACAGCCAATCTGTAAATAGCACACCCATCAACTCATTGGCAAGGTGCCTCAACTCGAACCAGGTCCTGAAAGAGTAAGTGACGAATGGATGCAAAGCACTTTCGAGACCCTTACCATCATGGCATATCTCGTAAATGCGGCTACAATGCTGCAATCCTACCATGTCTTGCTGATCCCTTACCTCCCACAGATGGTGGTCCTGGGGATGTTGATCGACTCAACTCTTATGAGAGCACGTCTCTCTCAGGTAAGATTGGGGAAGATACAAGACGAGCCGTGTCCGTATTACAGTGTCAGAAGTTACTCGGCCTACTCACGTTGGCTTCTCTGTTGATTTGCTGGGCCTTCTTCACCTCAGGCCGCCACTCCAGCGATGGTTCAACTCTCACCATGTGGCACCATAGATAACACAGACATCGTCAGCTATCGGTGACGAATACATGTGTGAGGACTCTGTCAAAATGGCGCTCTCACTCCTTCCTGTTGGAGGGAGTGACACTGAACAGAGTCCACCACAGGGAGCTAGTGTGCACCGATGCCTCGCTAGCGGGTTCGGGGACATTGTTCAAAGGAATGGCAGAGAGCGGACGCTGGAGCCTCGCATGGAGTGGCGAGGCTCAATGTGCTGGAGCTCAGGGCAGCACTCCAACAGTTCCTGCCCTGACTGGAGGGGAAGTATGTCCTGGTCAGATCAGAGAATCAATCACCAGGGGGGACTGAGTTCACGGCACCTCCACAAACTGGCTCCGGAGCTCTTGCTGGGGGCTCAGACCCGCTTAGTGCCACTGTGGTTAGCACACATCCCCGGGGTCCTGAACCGGGCAACGGACATGCTTTAGAGAAATGGCCCGCCGGGAGTGGACTGGAGTATACACCCCCAGGTGATGCTACAGCTGTGGGAAAGGTTTTGGAGAGTGCAGGTGGATCTGTTTGCATCTCAGGCTCAGCAAGAAAAGATTTTGAAAATGGAAAAGCTTAACGGGGAAGAAGATTAAAAGCCATGTCCGTGCTGCTTATGAGAGGTTGAGGGGAGTTATCACTGGGTTCCCAATATCTATGTCCACAGATAATATTAAAGAAAATGTGAAGGGAGGCCAAAAGGTTCATCAGTAGGAAAGTGTCAAAGAAGTGAAAGCTTATTAGTGATGCTGAGAAAAGTACAGATAGGATTCCTTAGTTTTAATGTTAGAGAATGTGTCTCATATGCACTGCAGTGTTTTAAATGCCAAAGAAAGGGACATGTAACTGCTCAGTGTCAAGGAAAGAAAAGATGTGCCAAGTGTGGAGGGGAACATGATTACGGTGAATGTGGAAACAATGTCAAGGTTAAACGGCCGTAATTGTGGGGGAGAACACAGTGCAGCATTTGGTGGATGCCAGGTACAGAGAGAGGCTCAGAGATATAGGATCAGTCATGATGTATCATATGCAGAGGCTGTAAAACAGATTGGTAGAAATACATTGCGGACTGATGTAGCTTACATGGATGTACCTGTAGTAAGTGCACCTACTGTCAGGGTTGGTGCTTGTCTTGGCAGGATTTCAAGGCCTTTTCAGAAATGTTGTGCTCATGAATGTGCAGTGTCAAATGACACTTTGACAATGAATAAAGTTCACTTCACAGCTTTTATTGATAAGATTATTAAATGCCAGGTTGAAGGTTATTGTGGAGATGGCAAAATAGATATTAGGGGTGACAGATGTTACTCTTGAAATGGTTGTTGACATGCTGAACAATCCTAAGGGTGGAGTGTTTCAGCATGATATAGATCAAGTTGAATGGGGTTGGGGAGGAGTTTTGCGGGAGGGTGTAGTAGAAGTTTTGAATTTATTTGGTTTTTATTTTTATGGTAGTACAGAATTGGGCAGATCATGATTGATCGTACATTCCAGCTCAGTAGGTGTAAGCATGCACTTAAACAATTGTTTGCGGACCGCCATGATATCATAGAAGAAGGAGAATAAGAAGAAGCAGCAGCAGCCTGAGGGCAGGATCCCAGTGTTGCCATCTTAGTGACTTTGTCGCTATATTTAGCGAGTATTCCGACCCCTCTAGCTACACATTTTCAAAAAACCGACTAGTGACAAATCTAGCGACTTTTTCTGGTGTTATTGGAGACTTTTGGAGACTCTGACGTGAAAAGCACGTATCGTTCTTACTCTTCTCAGCGAGCAGCGGATGCTGCCATGGGCCCCACCCCCGTCCCAAAGCACTCACAGGCGGCCCAGTCCTCACGCAGCAGTCCCTCCCAGCTGCAGTCAGAGCAGGAGATGTTCACCCCTCCGCGTCCAGACTGCAAAAGAATCGCGCATGCGGGAAGCCTCCACTGGCTGATCCCGTCCTGGCTTACATTCAGGGCGGGATGTAAAATGTTCTTTGTCTAAAATAAATCACTGCACAAAAATAAATCACTGCATTTGATTCACACAGCCTCAGTCACTTACTCACCTTGTCCACTGTGTGTGTGCCTCTCTGTGACAGAAGCTAAACATCTAGCTGGCTAGCTCATCATGTCTCAGTCTAAACTGTACACTCAAAAATACAGAAAGGACTGGGAATCACACCCTGAATTCATGGCTGGATGAAGCTGTTTATTGGAAATGATACACGGGCATACTACCCGTATTGTCAGGCTGATTTCTACACCAAACTTAGTGATGTAAAAAAAAACACATGATAACTCAAAAACACACTCAAAAGGCAAAGCCTTATAACAGTTCCTCCACCCAAAACAAGCTGCCATTTATGGTTTAAAAAAATAGACTGCAAAAAAGGCTGAGGCTACCATGGCATTAGCTATCGCTGAACACTGTCCTATGCTGCCATGTGATCACATTGGAGAAACATGTAGAGCTGCTTTCTCAGACTCCACTGCTGCTACTCACATCAAAATGCACAGGACAAAGTGCACAGAAATGATTAATGGTGTTCTAGCACCATACTTTCTGAAAAAGTTGGTAGCAGATGTGGGTGACCAGCATTTCAGCCTCCTCCTCGATGAGTCCACGGATGTAAGTGTTTCTAAGTACCTGGGGGTTGTGATAAGGTACTTTAATGACACCAAGCAGACAATTGTATCAACATTTCTGGGGCTTGTTGAGTTGGAGGGAGGAGATGCCAAATCTATAGCCTGTGCTGTTGTGGCTTTCCTCGAGAAGTGTTGTCTTAAAAAAAGGGAAACTCCTGGGGATAGGGACTGACAATGCCTCTGTTATGACGAGGATTAACAATGGAGTCCATAAAGTGCTGAAGGAGGAGTATGGCCTCACATATCTGGTTCTTATTCACTGTGTGCCACTCTCTGCAGCTTGCTCATTTGTAGTTCTAAACATACTAACTTTCTATCTGTCCCACGACAGTATTCCTCTCTCCTACGACGTTATTCCTCTCTCCTACAGCATCCATCACAATTACATGCACATGGCCAATCAAGCTACTTTTCTTACTGAGGAGTCGACCCCTCCCTTAGCTGACAACGTCACGAAAACGATGCGCACACATCAGTAGGGCAGAAGCCCATGAGTTGTGGTTCTGTATAGCCAGAAACAATGACAAAAAATGTTAATGTGTGGTATCATATGTGGCTCATTTCAGCTAGTTTAAGCATGTTGTTGATACCATATCCTGTTTTGACTGATTTCATGTCAACACTAACATGGCTAAAATTAACTGGCTAGCTAACCAAGATGCGTTTGAAAGACAAGTGATTATAGTGCAAATGTAGGTATATTTTTAATAAACATTGGAGACGAAATATAGTTTACATGTCAACAATCTAAGCCAACTGTCTGTTTTGCCCCATAGTTGTGCACAAGTTGGTTTTATTGTTTAACAATCAACCCGTCTATAGGATAGATTGACTGCATAATATAATAATGACAAGATTGTCTTGTCTCCAATCCCTGCCCAAACAATGAGAGTCGTTATCCCTAAGGCGAGAAGGCAGGACGTCGGTTTATCGCTGTATTCCTGCGTGGACAGATTTAGACGGTAGTGGACCCTCTTGCTTCGCCTCTTGTCTTTCTGATGTTATCTAGAAAATGTCTCCCATTTAGATGCCATCTTAGTCACTAAAATCGATTTCCTAGTCCGCAAATGCGCCATTGAGTCTTCACATATTAATGAATGGTGTGACACCACTGCTGGCTGTGTCCATTCATATACAGTCAATCCTGTAGCCCATGGCTTCCAATGAATGGAGCGAGTGACTTGACAAAACAAGGGCCACTCAGAGGTCAAGTGAAGGGATCAAATCCACTTGGGTAAAATAAAGTACCTCTAATTATGACCAAACCAACACAAATTGCAACTTAATACTGTTTGTAGGTTATACATTTAATAGAGCCTATCACTGTAAACTTTTCCTGATGTGGCCCACGAGCCACTGCAGCCCCTCATGAGTCCCATTTTTTTGTGGCCCCCACCCCCATCAATGTTGCCCATCCCGGACATACAGTATCAGAACTCTGGATCCATGGAGTCTGCTGCCCCTTAGTGGTACACCTGGTGTACCTTCTTCGTGGGCATGTGACCTGACCATTTGTCTTTTACTGACAATGGACCTGAAACTTCATTGGTCCCTAGCCTATATGGCCCTGCTATATACTAGTCCTAGACACCAAAGGTTTTTTCTGTTTTTCTATCACTATCACCAAATCAAAACATAAATTACCTACACAATTGTAATTTATCCATGAATTAAATACATTGTGTAATCAGCATCTAATTCATATACCTGATACAGGTCTTCAGTGTTTTTGTAAAAACAAATACTGATATATCCGAATATACGGGGTCTACTGCTCTTCAGTTGTGGATCTAATGTGTTGCATTGTGGTAGTCCTCAGCAGTTTGGACTGCTCAATGATACAATATATCACTTACATCCTGTGCCACACAGCCCATTCTGTTAACATCCAGCACACAAGTGCTTCAGCAAAAGGATTCACAGGGAAATATTACCCATACAATACTACGTATGCTTGTTCTGACCTGTTTCCTTTGTATTGCAAAATAGTCCAATATTAACACAAATACACACGTGCATGTACACATGGGCTGCTGTGAAAGGTAACATATCCTGCTATGACCCCATTGTGCTATGACAACAGCCAATAGAAACAAATAAACAAAGACATTGTAAAGTTAGTTTAATTTGAACAAAACATTTGATTGTGAAGCAGCAATCAACAAAACAGTAACTAGGCTGAACCTAAAACTAGGTTTCACTAAGCACAAAGATTGTAAAAAAAATACACATTCAAATCAAATATGCTTCATCCTTGGATCATCAGATCATAGCATATAAAGAGGAACGACGGTGTTCCATTCACCTTCAGTTTTCCACCTGCTTCGATTTCCTCTGACTCCTGGTCTCTCTAGCGGTGGGGGTTTGAGGGGTGGCGTCAGAGGGGGAGTCTGAGGTCTCGTCAGAGTCTGACTGCTCCCTCTTCGATGGTCTTTTCCCTGACTTATTGTGCAGTTTTCCTTTGGTGGTAGTGTGTGTGTTCAGGTGGACAGTGAGGAAGGCATTGAGGCGGAAACGCAGGCCACACAGAGGGCAGACAAAGGGCTTCTCACCTGTGTGAATAGTCTTGTGCGTATACAGTGCGGAGGGCGACTTGAAGGCAGCCTTGCAGTCTCCACACTGGTAGGGTCTATGTCCTGTGTGTATGTTCATGTGAATGTGTAGATGGGCTATTTGCCTAAAACTCTTGCCACACTCCTGACAGGCATGGTTGGGAGTTGTGTGACAACTGTAAATGTGTGCGTTGCGAAGGCTGAGAGTGCGATAGGTCTTGCCGCACTCCTCACAAGAGAAAGGCCTTTCCTTAGAATGTGTCTTACTATGAACCTCCAAGCTATGTTGTGTTTTAAAACACTTTCCACACTCAAGGCATTTTAAGCCACTAATGTGTTTTTGTCTGTGAAACACCCACTGTCCTGGGCCTTTATAAGTTGATTTACATACACAACATGTCCAGGGTCTAGTTGTGTCTGTCTGTCCGGGTCCTTTTACAGCCTCTGCTGACAGTTTATGTGAAGCAATGGATTTCCCACATAGTTGGCAGGTATTTACAATTTCTTTTGCAGTAGGAGATGGTTTAAGTTTGTTGTAGATGTTTGATGTTTGAGGCAGATGTTTAATACCTGGCATTGGTAATGAGCGGTCTAAGCCTGGTGTTCCATCTTGCTGCTGTGGCTTATTATGTGATCTCTGGTTTGTATTTGCCTGTGTTGAGTTAGAGGCCAGTGATTTGTCACCAGGCTCGCACTCCAACCTTTGCTTTTTGCTGGGCCGGTGTGAAATGGGCTGGTGTGAAATGGGCTGAGAAGAGCCTTTTGGGTCAGAGGTCATAGTGCGTTCCTGCCCTCCTGTGATTGTAGGCACCGATACGTTGACCATATGGATGGGTTTTGTACTCTCAGTCATCAATGATAGCAATTCCTTGAAGATTGGTGGCTGATGGTTGTCTTCTATCATTGACGGAAGTAGAGATACTAAATGATCATATTTTGGCTTCAAATCCTTTACTTCATTCAGGTGAAAATTAGCCCATATGGGATCTTCATTTTTGATGTCCACCATTTCCTGTTTCACATAGTAAGTTTCTGTAGAGTTTTTCACACTTTGTTCTTCGGCAGGTTTCACTGCATTTAGGCCTCCGTTTCCATCTTCCATCTCGTTTTCCGGTGAAGATGAACCAAGAGCAAAGCTAAATGGAATCTCAATATCTACAGGTTCTTCTTTCACATGTGCAGCATATGTTTTCCTTTCAACATTAGGCACCCCTTTTTCCTGTTCTGCAAAATAACATGCCCAAATAGGATCCTCAACTTTCATTTCAGAATTAAATTCATTTTTGGTTTTGACAGCTACAGTAGCATTTTCTAAGGACTCTTTCTTAACTGGAGTAATGCCGGATTCAATCTGATAATAATATGACCAAATAGGATCCTCAACTTTCATCTCAGGACATTCAGACATAATCTCGCTTTTACACTGAGATAAATCAAATTCAGTCTTTTTACTAGACTCTGACTGCTGCTTCTCTTTGGATCTAATGTGAAGGGAGGTCAATGCACTGCATTTGGTCTCTGTAGGTACTTTCTTAACATCACATGGCTCACATGTTACTCCTCCATTGGACAGATCTATTTGTGAGGCTAGAGTAAACACAGGAACATCCATCATAGCTGTTGGTGTCTTGTTACCGACTGGTAATAGCTCTGGATCTCCAGCTCCTGTCTTTGAACCTCCAGGACTACAAACAGGGTCCAGTCTCCAATAGTCCAGGATCTCCTCAACATTCCGAGACACACCCAGATGCTCGTCTAGTCTGGAACTGTCTGAATGTCCCAGCGTCTGCGGCACAGGCTCAGCTCTCAATGACGGGCTCAGACGAAAAAGAGGATGTCCAAAGTGGTCCATCTGTACTTCCTGATGGGAATCACCTCCTCCAGAGATATGACTCTGGTCCTCAACATTTACAGCAGTGTCCTCACCTGCAAAATGAGATGCAGGGGGTTATTGAGTTAAAATATACACTAGGAACATTCATTGTATTAGCCCTATATTTTATTGACTAAGGTTATGGTGGGCATTTTAGAATAATGCTGCATATTCAATTGTATACAAATCTATGAGAACATAGCCTACATTTCATGTTAACAATTTATTTATTTTTAAAAAAGCTTTTCATTCTGAGCAAGAGTGCTGCCTCTTTTTTAATGAAAAATAAAGAACCAACAGTAGGCTTCCAGGATCCTTGCTCCTTTAGAACCCAAGTTTGGAATTTCCTTTCTCACACATCGCTACCAAACAGTCCGTATTAAAGTATTAATAACCTGATTGACTAGGCTCTTTGTGTATAGCTGACGATTTTAATGCTCACCACCTAAGGCACGAGCACAAGACTGAAGTACACTGAACAAAAATATAAAAACGCAAAATTGCAAAGTGTTGGTTCCGTGTTTCATGGCCTGATATAAAAGATCTCAGAAATGTGGCATATGCACAAAAAGAGTCTCTAAAAGGTTTGTTTTCTGTAAACATTTTTGTTTACATGCCTGTTAGTGAGCATTTCTCCTTTGCCAAGATACTCCCTCCACCTGATAGTTGTGGTATATCAAGTAGCCAATTAAACATCATGATCATTGCACAGGTGCACCTTGTGCTGGGGACAATAGATGGCCTCCATTGTTCACCAGAGCTGTTTACAGATCATTTAATGTTAATTTCTCTGCAATAAGCCAACTCCCAACGTAATTTTAGATAATTTGGCAGTATGTCCAACCGGCCTCACAACAGCAGACCATGTGTAACCACGCCAGCCCAGGACCTCCACATCTGGCTTCTTCACCTGCAGAATCGTCCGAGACCGGTCACCTGCTGATGAAACTGCGGGTTTGCACAACCGGAGAATTTCTGCACAAACTGTCAGAAACCGTCTCAGGGAAGCTCATCTGCGTGCTTGTCGTCCTCACCGGGTCTTGACCTGACTGCAGTTTGGCGTTGTAAACGACGTCAGCGTGCAAATGCTCACTTTTGATGGCCACTGGAGGAGTGTGCTCTTCAAGAATGAATCCCAGTTTAAATTGTACCGGGAAGATTGCAGATAAGAGTGTATGGCTTGTGGGCAATCGGTTCGCTGATGTCAATGTTGTGAACATAGTGGCGGTGGGGTTATGGGGCAGGCATAAGCTACGGACATCAAACACAATTTCATTTTATCGATGGCAATTTGCATGCAGAGATGCCGTGACGAGATCCTGAGGCCCATTGTCATGCCATTCATCCGCCGCCATCACCTCATGTTTCAGCATGAAGATTCACTGTCCCATGTGGAAAGGATCTGTACACAATTGTTGGAAGCTGAAAATGTCAGTTCTTCTACGGCCTGCAGACTCAGCAGACATGTTATCCATTGAGCATGTTCGGGATGCTCTTGATCGACGAGTAGGACAGCGTGTTCCAGTTCTTGCCAATATCCAGCAACTTCGAACAGCTATTGAAGAGAGTGGGACAACACTACACAGGCCACAATCAACAGCCTGATCAACTCTATGGCAAGATGTTTCGCGCTGCATGACGCGAATGGTGGTCACACCAGATACTGACTGGTTCTGATCCACACCCCAATTTATTTTTATGTATTCAGTCTTTTTACCCAGAAAGTAGGTATCACAGTGGTACCACCCAAAGAACCAATTCAGATATGTTTTTCTGTTCAAATCAGTCTTACATGTGACCATATCAGATTTTCATTGAAAATAAGAATTTGTTCATAACTGACTTGCCTAGTTAAATAAAGGTCAAATAAAAATTAAATGTGTGTGCTAATTTTTCTTTTTGGATCAAAATATTTAATTAAGCATTTCCTAAATGAAAACAAACCCTCTGCAACTAGACATGGATGTTTAGAAGACATTGGTTGTCTTTAAAAGTGTCGACAAGTTACGGTTGGTCAAATTCTCTGTGCTACCAAACAGTGGCCCATTCATAGAAGCAAACTTCCTTTAGCGCCTTTTGACATAGTATCTTCTGGCAGGGGGAGTTTTTTTAAAGAGCCACCAACGCCTGCTCTCTATACATTAACACATCACTTTTTGTATGGTTTTGTAAACACACATCAGCGAGAAATCATTTTCAAAAAACAAAAAGGTTAAATTACTACACCTTTTATAGGGTTAGGCTTCCCACACTGCCATCTTTCCATGTTAAAGCGTTGACAATCTGTGCTAATGAGCTGCGTCTCCAAACACCTGTGGGTAAAGGGAAGATGGACGCCAAACACGTTGTTACTGAAAAATACTGTAGGGTGCAAGTGTTAACCAGTTAAAACAGTGTACAGAGTAGGAAGTTGGTGGCAACTTAATTGGGGAGGACGTGCTTGTGGTAATGGCTGGAGCAGAATGGTATTAAACACATGGTTTCTGTGTGTTTGCCATTCCATTTGCTCCAGTCTAGACATTATGAGCTGTCCTCAAGTGCATATTTTGCAGTTGTGAAATTATTTTAATGTGATATAAAAGCCCTCTTTCACGTTTCTAGAGCCAATTCACCTCTAAACAGAACATGTAAGGTCCTTGGACTGTAAGGAGTAACGTTAGGCTCTATTGGTCTGGAGCATCACATTAGATTAGCCCGTTAATCTCTTAGCTAGCAAAATATCTGAATTTGGCTGCTTGCGTAACCAACCCAGTTTCCCAAAAGCATATGAAATGGAAAAAAATCAACTCAAAACCACTCATTCCTTTCATTTACAGTTGAAGTCAGAAGTTTACATACACCTTAGCCAAATACATTTAAACTCAGTTATTCACACTTCCTGACATTTAATCCCAGTAAAAATTCCCTGTTTTAGGTCAGTTAGGATCACCACTTTATTAAGAATGTGAAATGTCAGAATAATATTATTTATTTCAGCTTTTATTTCTATCATCACATTCCCAGTGGGTCAGAAGCTTACATACACTCAATTAGTATTTGGTAGCATTGCCTTTAAATAGTTTAATTTGGGTCAAATGTTTTGGGTAGCCTTCCACAAGCTTCCCACAATAAGTTGTGTGAATTTTGGCCCATTCCTTCTGACAGAGCTGGTGTAACCGAGTCAGGTTTGTAGGCCTCCTTGCTCACAATGGGATTGAGGTCAGGGCTTTGTGATGGCCACTCCAATACCTTGACTTTGTCGTCCTTAAGCCATTTTGCCACAACTTTGGAAGTATGCTTGGGGTCATTGTCCATTTGGAAGACCCATTTGCAACCAAGCTTGAACTTCCTGACTGAGGTCTTGAGATGTTGCGTCAATATATCTACAATTTTCCTCCTTCGTGATGCCATCTATTTTGTGAAGTGCACCAGTCCTCCTGCAGCAAAGCACTCCCACAACATGATGCTCCCCTGTGCTTCACGGTTGGGATGCTGTTCTTCAGCTTGCAAGCCTCCACCTTTTTCCTCCAAACATAATAGTCATTATGGCCAAACAGTTATATTTCTGTTCCGTCAAACTAGAGGACATTTCTCCAAAAAGTATGATCTTTGTCCCCATGTGCAGTTGCAAACCGTAGTCTGGCTTTTTATGGCGGTTTTGGAGCAGTGGCTTCTTCCTTGCTGAGCAGCCTATCAGGTTATATCAATATAGGACTTGTTTTACTGTGGATATAGATACTTTTGTACCTGTTTCCTCCAGCATCTTCACAAGGGCATTTGCTGTTGTTCTGGGATTGATTTGCACTTTTCACACCAAAGTATATTCATCTATAGGAGACAGAACGCATCTCCTTCCTGAGTGGTATGACAGTTGTGTGGTCCCATGGTGTTTATACTTGCGTCTATTGTTCATAAAGATGAAAGTGGTATCTTCAGGCATTTGGAAATTGCTCCCAAGGATGAACCAGACTTGTGGAGGTCTACAATATTTTGTCTGAGGTCTTGGCTGATTTATTTTAATTTTCCCATGATGTCAAGCAAAGAGGCACCGAGTTTGAAGGTAGGCCTTGAAATACATCCACAGGTACACCGCCAATTGACTCAAAATTATGTCAATTAGCCCATCAGAAGCTTCTAATGCCATGGCATCATTTTCTGGAACTTTCCAAGCTGTTTAAAAGGCACAGTCAACTTAGTGTATGTAAACATCTGACCCACTGGAATTGTGATAGTGAATTAAGTGAAATAATCTGTCTGTAAACAATTGTTGGACAAATTACTTGTGTCATGTAAAGTAATGTCCTAACCGACTTGCCTAAACTATAGTTTGTTAACAATACATTTGTGGAGTGGATGGAAAACAAGTTAATGACTCCAACCTAAGTGTATTTAAACTATGTGAGAACGATGTTTTATGGTGAACAAAATGTTTCATTCTGGCGTTAAAAGTTTGGTAAAATGAGAAATCGTTTTGGAAATCTGTTGCAGCTCAAGTCGACTACAAAATCCACAATGCAATGCTCTCTATGAGCCGGATAGCTAGCGTAGCTACACGAAATAATTCCGAAGACAATATATATCTCTATATGGTCCTTCTGTAGCTCAGTTGGTAGAGCATGGCGCTTGTAACGCCAGGGTAGTGGGTTCAATCCCCGGGACCACCCATACGTAGAATGTATGCACACATGACTGTAAGTCGCTTTGGATAAAAGCGTCTGCTAAATGGCATATATTATTATTATTATATTATTATTATTATATAATTAACGTAGCTGGTTAGTGCAGTTTGTATTGGCTTTTTTACAGCCCTCTCACCATGTTCAACCAGCCGTACATGGTGTGAATGGGAGTTTATAGGACGCTAGCTAAATAAATAAAAAACACACTAGCACGGATTTCGTCAACATTACAAATATTTTCCGAGATAATTAACTTACTCACTGAAGTATCGTATAGTTTTAGAATCGGGCCATTCCGTACTTTCGAGAAAAATAAGCACGTTTCTCGACATACACTGGTTTTGAGATTGGATTATTTTAGCAGCCGCATGACGAAGCATGACCACGTGGACCCGATTGGTCGATTTACTGTGCTTTCCAGAATATCTCTGGAAACTGCACCATGCAATGCATCCTGGACTACAGACAGACAAATAAGAACACATATGCTAGACACATTTCTTGAGATAGGAAAATATGATCAATGGCTCCTTCGAGGAAAGACATCACCCCGAGTTATGACACAGGCCAGTATTAAAGTCTGACATGTATGATAGACGTTTTCGCGATTTAAATCGTATTCCTGTTAACTTCCACTGTAGTGAGAGCGACTTTATCACAGTGCTACGTAATATCGGCCGGATGTTTGCGGGCAAATAACTCAAGACAACGTGAAATGACACAGGGAATGGATGCACAAAAACATTCAACCTTTCCGTTAAGGCTAATTTCAGTGGTGCTAAACTTAATTCAGCCTAAACCGACCCCTGATTTTAGGGAGCCATGGGCACGCGCCATATGGAATTAAATGCATGCATCCATACAGGTAATTTGCCTTGAGGCTCAGAAAGCGCACAACAAAAATATAGCGACACGTAAGACAAACTCTACTTACGGATCAATTGTTAGCACGCGATTTGCCACCTCTCTTCGGTGAAGCATGCACTACAAAACAGCACCTAAAATAAAATTCAACATGTTGTCTTCAAAGTTTCGATGGAACTGCGCTCCCAATATCCTAGACCAACAGCAGCCCCTCTAGACACGCCCATTATAGACATTATAGACACTAACCCATCCAATTTGTTGCATTACCGCCACCTACTAGACTGGAGTACAACTCCCTTATACTTTGCTTGAAAATAATAATATATATAAACCAATTAAATAAACATGTACTAAATAAATACCCTACCATCTAACACTACACTCACTAATTTCAAAATTATCTAAAATAAAATTAACACCACCCTACTCCCCTAATTACATGTATTTATTCCTACCTCATGCCATCATCCTGAAAGGAGAGGATGGGACAACACCACTTAACACACCCTGTAACTATTCTGCTGTCAAGTCTCGTACACCCAAATATCTCTCTGCAGCTGCCACCACAACCTCAATTTTCTGAGACTTCCGATCCATCCCTGCAGTACAATAAATAACCATTGCAATATATGCTAAAAATCCCATTTTACTGAAACGTATATCACTTTTTGGCCTATCCCTCTGTACTGGTAAATATCTCTACTACTCTCACCACTCCTCCCTCTGTACTGGTATATCTCTACTACTCTCACCACTCCTCCCTCTGTACTGGTAAATATCTCTACTACTCTCACCACTCCTCCCTCTGTACTGGTATATCTCTACTACTCTCACCACTCCTCCCTCTGTACTGGTATATCTCTACTACTCTCACCACTCCTCCCTCTGTACTGGTATATCTCTACTACTCTCACCACTCCTCCCTCTGTACTGGTATATCTCTACTACTCTCACCACTCCTCCCTCTGTACTGGTATATCTCTACTACTCTCACCACTCCTCCCTCTGTACTGGTATATCTCTACTACTCTCACCACTCCTCCCTCTGTACTGGTATATCTCTACTACTCTCACCACTCCTCCCTCTGTACTGGTATATCTCTACTACTCTCACCACTCCTCCCTCTGTACTGGTATATCTCTAGTACTCTCCCCACTCCTCCCTCTGTACTGGTATATCTCTAGTACTCTCCCCACTCCTCCCTCTGTACTGGTATATCTCTAGTACTCTCCCCACTCCTCCCTCTGTACTGGTATATCTCTACTACTCTCACCACTCCTCCCTCTGTACTGGTATATCTCTACTACTCTCACCACTCCTCCCTCTGTACTGGTATATCTCTACTACTCTCACCACTCCTCCCTCTGTACTGGTATATCTCTACTACTTTCACCACTCCTCCCTCTGTACTGGTATATCTCTACTACTCTCACCACTCCTCCCTCTGTACTGGTATATCTCTACTACTCTCACCACTCCTCCCTCTGTACTGGTATATCTCTACTACTCTCACCACTCCTCCCTCTGTACTGGTATATCTCTACTACTCTCACCACTCCTCCCTCTGTACTGGTATATCTCTACTACTCTCACCACTCCTCCCTCTGTACTGGTATATCTCTACTACTTTCACCACTCCTCCCTCTGTACTGGTATATCTCTACTACTCTCACCACTCCTCCCTCTGTACTGGTATATCTCTACTACTCTCACCACTCCTATCCCCTTAACCCACCTACCTCTATTTTCTTCACTGCCTCAGCATAGGACAACTTCTGCACTACTCTCACCACTCCTCCCTCTGTACTGGTATATCTCTACTACTCTCCCCACTCCTCCCTCTGTACTGGTATATCTCTACTACTCTCCCCACTCCTCCCTCTGTACTGGTATATCTCTACTACTCTCACCACTCCTCCCCCTTAACCCACCTACCTCTATTTTCTTCACTGCCTCAGCATAGGACAACTTCTGCACTACTCTCACCCTGGAAACCTCAACCTGCCGCTCTCACATTTCTGATCACCAGCTCAATGGGCACCCCTACAATGAACACATTCCACTACTTTCCCTAATACTACACATTCCTTGGTAGAGAGAATAAAGTAGATAAAGTTTTGATTTATGACCCTGTGTCCATGATGACGTGTACATGTCCAAATATGGGCCTCCGGCCAGGCCATCCTGTTCCTGTGGTCACGTGTTAGAGGGTGTGATTACACACAGGTGGATTGTATTTATCATCATTAGTCATTTAGGTCAACATTGGATCATTCAGAGATCCTCACTGAACTTCTGGAGAAAGTTTGCTGCACTGAAAGTAAAGGGGCTGAATAATTTTGCACGTCCAATTTTTCAGTTTTTGATTTGTTAAAACAGTTTGAAATATCCAATAAATGTCGTTCCACTTCATGATTGTGTCCCACTTGTTGTTGATTCTTAACAAAAAATACAGTTTTATATCTTTATGTTTGAAGCCTGAAATGTGGCAAAAGGTCGCAAAGTTCAAGGGGGCCGAATACTTTCGCAAGGCACTGTATCTATATTGCATCCTTTGAAGTAGTCATGCTGATTGATGTCTAGGGACCTGGTTGAACTGGGGGGTGTTTCAGTGTTTGAACTTTTGAAAGTGTATGGCCTTTCATAAAGAGGCTGTCATGATTGCCTGTGCCACATGTTTAACACGTATTGCTTGTTACCGAATACTACTGTTGTACATTTAATATCCACTAGCAGATTTCGTCGCATTTACACAAATTCTGTCATGTTACTGTGGTCTTTTTAAAAGTCAATAAATATGTGTGGAAAGTGTACATGTTTGTTTCACTGTAGATTTGTTTAAGCCCTCCTAGAAACACCTAATTTCATCCCACAGCATTAATTAATAAGCTGTGTAGAAGCTGTTTAGCCATAAGTAAAGGCCTTTCAGGGTAGCGGCAGGGTAGCCTAGTGGTTAGAGTAACCGAAAGGTTGCAAGTTCAAATCCCCGAGCTGACAAGGTACAAATCTGTCGTTCTGCCCCTGAACAGGCAGTTAACCCTGGCCGTCATTGAAAATAAGAATTTGTTCTTAACTGACTTGCCTAGTAAAATAAAGGTAAAATAAAGTGGCTGAATCTGAAAGTAGCTTTAGGATCTTTTCTTTGGGGTTCTAATCTCCCTGTGTGTACATGCCCTGAAAATCCTTAGGCTGGAGCCATCTGAAAGCTCTGTGCCTGTACATATAAAGAGAACTAAATAGGAAACTAGGCTGAGAAACATTATTTAGATGGCTGTTTAATTGTTGTTTAAAGCCTGAAATGGACACAATTCCAAGGGACCTTGTTTCTAACACACACACACACACACACACACACACACACACACACACACACACACACACACACACACACACACACACACACACACACACACACACACACACACACACACACACACACACACACACACTCATATTCAGGTCTTAAAGATGGCTTGTTCTGGACATTTCTAATGCTGAGGCCCCAGCGCTATCTATAGCCCCAGACATTCCTGCTTCATAGATAACAACCATAAGGGAGATAAAACTGGGGGGTGGAGGGGGGCATGGGCCACAAAATAACACACACCCTCTAACACATGACCACACGAACAGGGGGATGGGGGGGCGGGGCGGGAGCACATATTCAGTACACGTCAGCAGGTCAAAAGGTCAACAATCAATCATTTTGACACCTGTCACCAATCAATCATTTTTGACACCTGTCACCAATCAATCATTTTGACACATGCCATATCCTATTACTCTCTGACCTTGTTTCTAACACGCACGCACGCACGCACACGCACACACACACACACACACACACACACACACACGCACGCACGCACGCACGCACGCACGCACGCACGCACGCACGCACGCACGCACGCACACACACACACACACACACACACACACACACACACACACACACACACGCACACACACACACACACACACACACACACATTCCTGCTTCATAGATAGCAACCACAAGGGCAATACAACTGGGGGTGAGGGTGCCATGACTCTCCTGTTTCCCCACTCACCACCCTGTCTGTGTCGCATCAAAAGACGAACATCGCATACAACTGGAAGCTTTGCCCTCAACTGGTCAACTTTTATATCTACTGCTACCCCAGTCATAGAAATTCCCATGTTCTGAGATTCACTTTTCAAAGCAGATAGTTTGACCCCACCCTCTTCCTCCATTATTTTTATTCTTTAAAGCTTTATGTCAGACTACACATCCTGTTGTATTGCTGCCACCTACTGTACAGGGTATTGAAGCAAAACAAAAATACAAATATTTTCCATTATGGGAAGAGGGAGCTGAGTAAATACACAAATAAATCAAACAACCATCCCACTCATTCAGTCACATTCAAATCACATCCCTCAGGTGCCTGTGAGGACGGGGCATTCATCGACATGATTACTTGTAATGCCTCCGCAGAAAAAGAAAAAAGGAATCCCCAAAAACGCATAGCCGCTCTCACAATGATGCCTATTGTCTCAGATTTCCTCTCTGTTTGAGTTGTGCAGTTAATAAACACTACAAAGTAATAAATGCTACAAAGTAATAATCACTACAAAGTAATAAATGCTACAAAGTAATAATCACTACAAAGTAATAAATGCTACAAAGTAATAATCACTACAAAGTAATACACGCTACAAAGTAATAAATGCTACAAAGTAATAATCACTACAAAGTAATACACGCTACAAAGTAAAAACGCGACAAAGTAATAAACACTACAAAGTCCACCTTCTTAACATGCAACATGTCAGGATCCCTCTGTTAACATGGAATCTGGTGTCTCTTCTCCTACTACCATTCCTTCCTCAACTTCACTCCTTTCTTCCACTCTTCTCACCGCCTCCGGTTAGGAGACATTCTGGACAGCGCTTATTCTGACCGCCTCCGGTTAGGAGACATTCTGGACAGCCCTTATTTTGACCGCCTCCGGTTAGGAGACATTCTGGACAGCCCTTATTCTGACCGCCTCCGGTTAGGAGACATTCTGGACAGCCCTTATTCTGACCGCCTCCGGTTAGGAGACATTCTGGACAGCCCTTATTCTGACCGTCTCCGGTTAGGAGACATTCTGGACAGCCCTTATTCTTGTCATGTTTTGTCTTATATTGTCTTGTCATTATGCTTTCCCTTCTGTTCGTTTCCCCCTGCTGGTCTTATTAGGTTCGTTCCCTTTTTTCTCCCTCTCTCTCCCCCTCCCTCTCTCTCCTCTCTCTATCGTTCCGTTCCTGCTCCCAGCTGTTCCTCATTCTCCTACTCTCTCATTTAGTCTTTTCACACCCGTCCCCTATCTTGTCCTCTGATTAGAGTCCCTATTTCTCCCCTTGTTTTCCGTTTCTGTCCTGTCGGATCCTTGTATGATGTTCGCTGTGCTGTGTCATTGTCTCGCCCTGTCGTGTCTTGTCTCCTTCAGATGCTGCGTGTAGCAGGTGCCTTAGTCTGCTACGGTCGGTGCCTTCCCGAGGCAACCTGCAGTCAATGGTCGAGTCTCCAGTCTGTCCTCGTCACTACGAGTGGAATTAAGTTTTTTCATGTTTTGTTTTCGTCTTGAGTTTTACTGGAATAAAGACTCTGTTTTCGCTAAGTCGCTTTTGGGTCCTCATTCACCTGCATAACAATTCTGGCCGTCTCCGGTTAGGAGACATTCTGGACAGCCCTTATTCTGACCGTCTCCGGTTAGGAGACATTCTGGACAGCCCTTATTCTGACCGTCTCCGGTTAGGAGACATTCTGGACAGCCCTTATTCTGACCGCCTCCGGTTAGGAGACATTCTGGACAGCCCTTATTCTGACCGCCTCCGGTTAGGAGACATTCTGGACAGCCCTTATTCTGACCGCCTCCGGTTAGGAGACATTCTGGACAGCCCTTATTCTGACCGTCTCCGGTTAGGAGACATTCTGGACAGCCCTTATTCTGACCGCCTCCGGTTAGGAGACATTCTGGACAGCCCTTATTCTGACCGCCTCCGGTTAGGAGACATTCTGGACAGCCCTTATTCTGACCGCCTCCGGTTAGGAGACATTCTGGACAGCCCTTATTCTGACCGCCTCCGGTTAGGAGACATTCTGGACAGCCCTTATTCTGACCGCCTCCGGTTAGGAGACATTCTGGACAGCCCTTATTCTGACCGCCTCCGGTTAGGAGACATTCTGGACAGCCCTTATTCTGACCGCCTCCGGTTAGGAGACATTCTGGACAGCCCTTATTCTTGCCACCTCCGTCTCATTCACCCGAACAGGACACTTCGTCGGACGGGGCCACAGTGTCTCCCGACCCCTCCTCTCTCAGCCTCCAGTATTTATGCTGCAGTACTTTATGTGTCGGGGGCTAGGGTCAGTCTGTTATATCTGGAGTATTTCTCCTGTCTTATCCGGTGTCCTGTGTGAATTTAAGTATGCACTCTCTAATTCTTTCTTTCTCTCTCTCGGAGGACCTGAGCCCTATGACCATGCCTCAGGACTACCTGGCATGATGACTCCTTGCTGTCCCCAGTTCACCTGGCCGTGCTGCTGCTCCAGTTTCAACTGTTCTGCCTGCGGCTATGGAACCCTGACCTGTTCACCGGACATGCTACCTGTCCCAGACCTGCTGTTTTCAACTTTCTAGAGACAGCAGGAGCGGTAGAGATACTCTGAATGTGATCGGCTATGAAAAGCCAACTGACATTTACTCCTGATGTGCTGACCTGTTGCACCCTCGACAACCACTGTGATTGTTATTATTTGACCCTGCTGGTCATCTATGAACATTTGAACATCTTGGCCATGTTCTGTTATAGTCTCCACCCGGCACAGCCAGAAGAGGACTGGCCACCCCACATAGCCTGGTACTTCCCTAGGTTTCTTCCTAGGTTTGGGCCTTTCTATCTAGGCAGTTTTTCCTAGCCACCATGCTTCTACACCTGCATTGCTTGCTGTTTGGGGTTTTAGGCTGGGTTTCTGTACAGCACTTTGAGATATCAGCTGATGTAAGAAGGGCTTTATAAATACATTTGATTTGATTTGATTCAGAAATTCAGGTGCATGTTCACCACCACAATTGCAGCATTTAGGCTCAGCTGGCATATAATACTGCTCCCATTTACAGACAGATAACCAAATCATTTACATTTGTCACACTGCATGGGTTTGTGCACGAACGCTCTGGTTTCCATTCGATGGAGTGACACTGGCCCTGTTCAAGAGGATCAAAACTATAATGTATCATGGGTAAATTGTGACTGATCTACAAATAATAATAAGTCTAGTTATTTATGATGGCAGGTTCTTTGTAGATCAGTCATTCGGTAGTCGCCTGCATAGTCGACTGCCATTTCGAACAAGCCCTCTGCCGCCAAATCAATGGCCGGAGATCAAGCGAGGGGGATCAGCAAATGCTGGCTACCCATCTGACAATAATGGCTATGGTATGAATAGTCAATACTCTTTGGTATGACCAAAAACCCCCAGCCTCGTAGGCTTTAAATAAAAACCCCAGCCTCGTAGGCTTTAAATAAAACCCCCAGCCTCGTAGGCTTTAAATAAAAAACCCAGCCTCGTAGGCTTTAAATAAAACCCCCAGCCTCGTAGGCTTTAAATAAAAACCCAGCCTCGTAGGCTTTAAATAAAAACCCCAGCCTCGTAGGCTTTAAATAAAAAACCCAGCCTCGTAGGCTTTAAATAAAACCCCCAGCCTCGTAGGCTTTAAATAAAAACCCCAGCCTCGTAGGCTTTAAATAAAAAACCCAGCCTCGTAGGCTTTAAATAAAACCCCCAGCCTCGTAGGCTTTAAATAAATCCCCCAGCCTCGTAGGCTTTAAATAAAACCCCCAGCCTCGTAGGCTTTAAATAAAAAACTTTAATAAACTTACTAACTGTATTTATATCAGGCTGCAAATGACAAAGGAATTCAAGTAGAGGCCTAATGACCAAACCAACACAAAGAGTGTACTATTTATATTTATTTCCATAATTGTCATATTGTATGTTCAGTGCCAAGTCTGTTTGTAGGCTATACTTTTGTACCAATATTTGAGGTAGTCTTTGCCTACCAGTATCAGAAATCTGGATCTATGGAGTCTGCTGCCCCTTAGTGGTAGATCTGGTAAACATATGAACCCTCAGCCCTTGGCCCCAAGTCTTTCATGTGCGAAATGACACTGAGTAAAAGGAGTGGAATGTTAGCTAAACAGACTGGTACTCAGGCTAGCCTATATGGCCCTGATATACACTGAGTGTAAAAAACATTAGGAACACCTTCCTAATATTGAGTTGCACCCCCTTTTGCCCTCAGAACAATTTGTCGGGGCACGTCCTCTACAAGGTGTCAAAAGCAATCCACAGGGATTCTGACCATGGTGATGCTGACCTATGTTGACTCCAATGCTTCCCACAGTTGTCAAGTTGTCTGAATATCCTGTTGGTGGTGGACCATTCTCGATACACATGGGAAACGGTTGAGAGTGAAAAACCCAGCAGTGTTGCAGTTGTTGACAGTCTCAAACCGGTGAGCCTGGCACCTACTACCAGGGGATCATAGCTTCACCTGGTCAGTCAGTCAATGTCATGGAAAGTGCAAGTGTTCCTAATATTTTGTACACTCAGTGTATATTGTACAGTAGATGCTTAGCGGGAACCTTGGGACATCCCTACCCTAAACACTAACCGTAACCCTAACTTTAACAGGGCGGCAGGGTAGCCTAGTGGCTAGAGCGTTGGACTAGTAACCGAAAGGTTTCATGTTCAAATCCCCGAGCTGACAAGGTACAAATCTGTCGTTCTGCCCCTGAACAGGCAGTTTACCCACTGTTCCTAGGCCGCCATTGAAAATAAGAATTTGTTCTTAACTGACTTGCCTAGTTAAATAAAGGTAAATAACAATTACTCTAACTTTTACATATCTACTTCCTTGGAGTGATGTCAGAGTTGGATCCCACTTGGACTTTTCCTATATATTTCCACTTAGACTATTCCTAATGGAGTACAACATCCTGTGGCACATCCCCCTTAGACTCGGCCGGCCAAATGCATTTCATTATAGCCTGGGGAAGAGGTTACATACCCCTCCCCGTTTCCCATCCAGCACAAGCTTTCACATGAATCTCATCTGTGGGGAAATAGAACACTGGTGCTAGTTTTGTTCTGATGCCAATACTATATGATTGGGCGACCAACATTTTCTAGGACATTGTCTCACAAACCCATTCAAGAGGGATTTCATAGGCCGCTAGTTAAACAGCTGTTTGTAACTGAAAACTGCTGTATGGTTGCCTTTACAGAACATAACAGAACATAACAGAACAGAACATAACACTTCCTTTTCTGAAACCGTTTAAAATGTTTCTCCTCTAGACTATGTATATTATTTCAGTGATGAGCAAGAAAAGACAAACTGTTTTGTTTATATAAGGAATAACAAATGATAAATCATTGTTTTAATATTTTTTAATTATATTATGTTATGTTACCTGCATCTTGTTTCATTTTGAATGTATTTGCTTTAGCATTTTATCTGGGCTGTGAATGCAGTTGAAGTCAGCAAAAGGAGATGAGTCATTGTTTGAATTGAGATGTGTATAGAAGACAGGAAGCTGTTTCATATCACCTGACTGACTGAGTGCCTCCTGCCTTTTGATGAGCACAGGCCTATTCAGCATCCTGTTCAGTACGTGTACACACGCACGCACAGACGGACAGACAGACAGACAGACAACAGTCTCTTATGGTAAAATATGCCTCAGTTCTGGACAGCTACTCTTGAGTTAGCCTCTTCCATAGCCTTTCTTCAGTTCTTTCATAGTGTTTCCTCCGTGGCCCGGGTGATCCTGGCATCTGCTTTTCTCCGAGCCCTGTGCCTCCAAAGCAGGACAGCCAGTGAGAGGAGCAGCAGGAGCCCCAGGGCCCCTCCGATCAGCCCAGCTTTTAGGGCCAGACTACTGTCTCCAGGGGGCTGGTACATCGTACAGGACCGCCTCTGACGCTCGCTGACTCCTGCGTCATTCACCGCCACCACACACACCTCCACCCCCTGCCCCACCTTTCCCACAACACCACTCCTCTTGTCCTCCCCAAACACCAGGGGCTCCAGGGTACCCACCACCACCTCATAATGGGTCACAACAGACGATGGTGCACACCACTGAACAACCACCCCTGGCCCTTCCATAGACAGTCTCTTAAGGTCTGGAGGCTCTGGGGCCACGTGGGGCCCACTCACCCCTGGACACAGGCAGCTGCTGGAGGCTGCCAGCTGGGCACAGGGGGTCTGTAGCTCCCGGCAGGGGTTGTAGTCACAGGACTGAGGATTGGTGCCCCGTGAGGGAGTAGGCGGGGGTGGAGTGGTGTCCCAATTCAGGTCATAGTCATCATTTGAGGAGAGCGCCAACATTTCATACATGCGTCCGTGTGGCCTTAGAGGAAGGGTGGCTGTGTGGTTGGTCCCTGAGACGTCAGAGGGTGCAGCGAAGGAGGAGTATCCATTGAGAAGGGCCAGTGTGAGGATTATGAGTGGAGGTGGAGGATCCCTGTGGGCGGACATTGCATCTGAAGATGATAGAAAATAGCATTCCATTACAGAGGGTTTGACACGATCTGCTTATGAAACAACCCACCCTAAATGTATTCGTTTGGAGACATACCAAGAACTAAGTCTGTTAGACTTTTACAAAAGATTCCAAATGTGTTGTTATTTTTAAATTTGTGAAGAAGGCTTGATTTCACCATCATGGGATATTGTACAGCTTAATCGTCAAGTTTATTTCATTCAAACCTATTTATCTATCACACCAGTGGAAGTGGTTACAGGCACCACCCTCGTGTGGGATTTAAAAGAACAACAACATAGTAATCTGAAACCCAAAGATTATTAGTTTATATAATAATCTAACTAGCAGACTTTATTGCACAACAGGTCAGAGCCAGGCTTTACACACACACAGCACCTCCACCTCTACAGCAGAGCTGCCAATGCAATCTCCACATGATTCTATACAAAAACAGTACATCTACCTGAAAGATACCCTAGATAAACAAGTTTGGATGAATAAACATACTAATACTAACAGAACACGCTAAAAAACGGAGGTAAGGTTTAGTAGAACTACAGAGAGAGAGACGACCCGAATCAACAAAACTGTATGCCAGTAGTTAACGAGTTACACGTGTGTCAAAAGCCTTCAAAAGGTTGTAAACAAATGGTCTCTTTAGTAATTCATATAGAATAAGGAATAGAACATTTTAGATTGATGAAAATTAAATAAAAAAATATTTGTTCACCTGATAGTCGAGTCATTAATCGCTTTTGAAATCTCTTACTTTCTGTTCTTTTACTGTCTCTCCCTGTTTTTATACATTTTTCCTAACTCCCCAACAATCCCCTCCTTCTTTTCTCCCTCCCCTTACCCCTTCTCTACCCGGTCTATTGCTATCCCTCTCTTCCTGCTCAACCGCTCTCTCTCTCTCTGTTCCATGGTGGTTTGGCAATGTGCGTGTGTGTGTTTCTCGCTTGCTTCCCCTGTATGTGAGGTAACTCCCAGTGCAGTCAGCTGCAAATCACATGAACTCCTATTGCATTCCATTGATGTGTGTTTATTTCCAGAGAAACCCTGTTCATGAATGAGACTTTCGGGCTGGAGCACAGTGAATGGATGGGGTTGATTCTGTCTGCTGCCCAGGCTGGTTCACACACATCTGTCACCGTCAGACACACACCAGTACCTCCCAACCCTTCTGCTCAATGGCTCACCTCTCCTTCCCCCTCTTTACTGGCTGTATGACTGTCCCAAACACTGTCTGGTTAAGACTGTTCTACACGCACATACTGTCATCATACATGGAGGAGGCAAGTGTTCAGTGGTTGAATGAAGTCAGAGAAGAATTTGACTGGACTGGACTGGACTTGCCCACCTGCTGCTCTGAATCAAAGCTCACCAAAAATAGTAGTTACTTATTTACACTGAAGAGAGGCTTTTCAGTCAAGAGAAAGCAACACATTGAAACAGTTGCACAAGCAGGACAAGAGAAGGATAAGATAGAATAGCGAATCAGGTTGAGTGTATTGATTTCTTCTTCACATTTCTAGAATTACTCTATACAAAACAAACAAAAACAAAAAGTGAACTAATGCCCACGTAGGGCTGAGATTGGACAGGCGCTAAAATGTTTTGTAAGAATTAGTCAGGGCAGGTGGGATGTGAAAATATGTAGCTGGTGGAAATGGAATTATCTTGCTGTGAGACTATGAAGCATTAGGGGCTTTACAATGGTTACACTGATCCCAGTTCTCTCTTGCCCACTTCCTCAGTCCTTTGGTGCCTGCAATATCTGTTGTAGTCAGTAATTGCTTAGCACTGTGCAATACAATCTGTTAAATTACAGAAATGTGGATTCCAAAAGTCAACCTGAATAAATCAAATCAAATTGTATTTGTCACATACAAATGGTTAGCAGATGTAAATGTGAGTGTAGCGAAATGCTTGTGCTTCTAGTTCTGACCATGCAGTAATAGCCAACGAGTAATCTAGCCTAACAATTCCACAACTACTACTTTATACACACAAGTGTAAAGGGATGAAGAATATGTACATAAAGATATATGAATGAGTGATGGTACAGAACGGCATAGGCAAGATGCAGTAGATGGTATCGAGTACAGAAAATACATATGAGATGAGTAATGTAGGGTATGTAAACAAAGTGGCATAGTTTAAAGTGGCTAGTGATACATGTATTACATAAAGATGCAGTAGATGATATAGAGTACAGTATATACATGTACATACAGTGGGGCAAAAAAGTATTTAGTCAGCCACCAATTGTGCAAGTTCTCCCACTTAAAAAGATGAGAGAGGCTTGTAATTTTCATCATAGGTACACTTCAACTATGACAGACAAAATGAGAAAAAAAATCCAGAAAATCACATTGTAGGATTTTTAATGAATTTATTTCCAAATTATGGTGGAAAATAAGTATTTGGTCATCTACAAACAAGCAAGATTTCTGGCTCTCACAGACCTGTAACTCCTTCTTTAAGAGGCTCCTCTGTCCTCCACTCGTTACCTGTATTAATGGCACCTGTTTGAACTTGTTATCAGTATAAAAGACACCTGTCCACAACCTCAAACAGTCACACTCCAAACTCCACTATGGCTAAGACCAAAGAGCTGTCAAAGGACACCAGAAACAAAATTGTAGACCTGCACCAGGCTGGGAAGACTTAATCTGCAATAGGTAAGCAGCTTGGTTTGAAGAAATCAACTGTGGCAGCAATTATTAGGAAATGGAAGACATACAAGACCACTGATAATCTCCCTCGATTTGGGGCTCCACACAAGATCTCACCCCGTGGGGTCAAAATGATCACAATGGTGAGCAAAAATCCCAGAACCACACGGGGGGACCTAGTGAATGACCTGCAGAAAGCTGGGACCAAAGTAACAAAGCCTACCATCAGTAACACACTACGCCGCCAGGGACTCAAATCCTGCAGTGCCAGACGTGTCCCCCTGCTTAAGCCAGTACATGTCCAGGCCCATCTGAAGTTTGCTAGAGAACATTTGGATGATCCAGAAGAAGATTGGGAGAATGTCATATGGTCAGATGAAACCAAAATATAACTTTTTGGTAAAAACTCAACTCATCGTGTTGGAGGACAAAGAATGCTGAGTTGCATCCAAAGAATACCATACCTACTGTGAAGCATGGGGGTGGAAACATCATGCTGTGGGACTGTTTTTCTGCAAAGGGACCAGGACTACTGATCCGTGTAAAGGAAAGAATGAATGGGGCCATGTATTGTGAGATTTTGAGTGAAAACCTCCTTCCATCAGCAAGGGCATTGAAGATGAAACGTGGCTGGGTCTTTCAGCATGACAATGATCCCAAACACACCGCCCGGGCAACGAAGGAGTGGCTTCGTAAGAAGCATTTCAAGGTCCTGGAGTGGCCTAGCCAGTCTCCAGATCTCAACCCCATAGAAAATCTTTGGAGGGAGTTGAAAGTCCATGTTGCCCAGCAACAGCCCCAAAACATCACTGCTCTAGAGGAGATCTGCATGGAGGAATGGGCCATAATACCAGCAACAGTGTGTGAAAACCTTGTGAAGACTTACAGAAAACATTTATTGACCTCTGTCATTGCCAACAACGGGCATATAACACAGTATTGAGATAAACTTTTGTTATTGACCAAATACTTATTTTCCACCAGAATTTGCAAATAAATTCATTACAAATCCTACAATGTGATTTTCTGGATTTTTTCCCCTCATTTTGTCTGCCATAGTTGAAGTGTACCTATGATGAAAATTACAGGCCTCTCATTTTTTTAAGTGGGAGAACTTGCACAATTGGTGGCTGACTAAATACTTTTTTGCCCCACTGTATGAGATGAGTAATGTAGGGTATGTAAACATTATATTAAGTGGCATTGTTTAAAGTGGCTAGTGATACATTTTTTCCACCAATTTATATTATTAAAGTGGCTGGAGTTGAGTCAGTATGTTGGCAGCAGCCACTCAATGTTAGTGGTGGCTGTTTAACAGTCTGATGGCCTTGAGATAGAAGCTGTTTTTCAGTCTCTCGGTCCCTGCTTTGATGCACCTGTACTGACCTCGCCTTCTGGATGATAGCGGGGTGAACAGGCAGTGGCTCGGGTGGTTGTTGTCCTTGATGATCTTTATGGCCTTCCTGTGACATCGGGTGGTGTAGGTGTCCTGGAGGGCAGGTAGTTTGCCCCCGGTGATGCGTTGTGCAGACCTTACTACCCTCTGGAGAGCGTTACGGTTGTGGGTGGAGCAGTTGCCGTACCAGGCGGCGATACAGCCCGACAGGATGCTCTCGATTGTGCATCTGTAGAAGTTTGTGAGTGCTTTTGGTGACAAGCTGAATTTCTTCAGCCTCCTGAGGTTGAAGAGGCGCTGCTGTGCCTTCTTCACAACGCTGTCTGTGTGGGTGGACCATTTCAGTTTGTCCGTGATGTGTAAGTCGAGGAACTTAAAACTTACTACCCTCCCCACTACTGTCCCGACGATGTGGATAGGGGGGTGCTCCCTCTGCTGTTTACTGAAGTCCACAATCTTCTCCTTTGTTTTGTTGATGTTGAGTGTGAGGTTAATTTCCTGACACCACACTCTGAGGGCCCTCACCTCCTCCCTGTAGGCCGTCTCGTCGTTGTTGGTAAGCATTATTAGTGTGCCATTACACTCTGAGCTCAACACACCAGTATTCTACACGAGTGCACTTTCTGCGGGGTTGTGAGGTGGGGCTTTTTGTAGAGGCTTACTTTGGCATGTTAGCAGTGATGTCAAGACTGTACCAGCCCAGCTTCCACCCCTCCCTGCCTTAGTTTTATAACCCCATGCTCTTTGCCCTGATCCCTTTTCTCTGTCCACTCTCATCCTTCCCTCCTCTCTGTCCATCTGCTCCACAACCCATTCCTATCTGCACTCCTTCCTTCCTTCCTTTCTCCATCTCTATTGGTCCCTCCCTCTCCTTTCTCCATCTCTATTGGTCCCTCCCTCTCCTTTCTCCATCTCTATTGGTCCCTCCCTCTCCTTTCTCCATCTCTATTGGTCCCTCCCTCTCCTTTCTCCATCTCTATTGGTCCCTCCCTCTCCTTTCTCCATCTCTATTGGTCCCTCCCTCTCCTTTCTCCATCTCTATTGGTCCCTCCCTCTCATTTCTCCATCTCTATTGGTCCCTCCCTCTCCTTTCTCCATCTCCATTGGTCCCTCCCTCTCCCTTCTCCATCTCTATTGGTCCCTCCCTCTCCCTTCTCCATCTCTATTGGTCCCTCCCTCTACTTTCTCCATCTCTATTGGTCCCTCCCTCTTCTTTCTCTACGTCTGTTTACAGTTACATGGTGTGGTAATATGGGCAGGGACCAGCTGTCATGAAAACCAGCCCGTATTTCATGTCCTGCATTTCTGAGCGGTTGCTAAGATCATAGCAGTGCACAAACCTAGACACTTTCTGTGTCAAAATCCGTGAAATAAATTTGATCACTAGTCTCCGTGTGTGTTCAGCAAGGGTATTTTCTTTTGAAAGAAAGGTTACTAGGTAATACTGAAGATTGATGTGTGTAGCCTGACATCTTGCTGGATGAGGAATTTCTCAATAGGGTGGAATACACAAGCTGTCATAGAAACTTCCTCCTTTCCAAGAACATAGGCCAGACACTGCTTCATCACGTACACAGTATTGCAATACAGTGCATTCGGAAAGTATTCAGACCCCTGGACTTTTTCCAGATTTTGTTACGATACAGCTTTTTTTCTAAAATGGATTCAATTGTTCTTTTTACCTCATCAATCTACACACAATATCCCATAATGACAAAACAAAACAGGTTTTTAGAAAGAAAAAAAATTAAAATCACAGTTACATAAGTATTCAGACCGTTTACTCAGTACTTTGTTGAAGCACCTTTGGCAGCGATTACAGCTTTCAGTCTTCTTAGGCATGACGCAAAAAGCTTGGCACACCTGTATTTGGGGAGTTTCTCCCATTCTTCTCTGCAGATCCTCCCAAGCTCTGTCAGGTTGAATAGGGAGCATTGCTGCACAGCCCTTTCCAGGTCTCTCCAAAGATGTTAAATTGGGGCTCTGGCTGGGCCACTCAAGGACATTCAGAGACATATCCCGAAGCCACTCCTATCAAATCTAATTTTATTTGTCACATACACATGGTTAGCAGCTGTTAATGCGAGTGTAGCGAAATGCTTGTGCTTCTAGTTCTGACAATGCAGTAATAACCAACGAGTAATCTAACCTAACAATTCCACAACTACTACCTTATACACACAAGTGTAAAGGGATAAAGAATATGTACATAAAGATATATGAATGAGTGATGGTACGGAGCGGCATAGGCAAGATGCAGTAGATGATATAGAGTACAGTATATACATATGAGATGAGTAATGTAGGGTATATAAACGTAAAGTGGCATCGTTTAAAGTGGCTAGTGATACATGTATTACATAAAGATGGCAAAATGCAGAAGATACAAAAGTTTAAGTGAGAACAGTATATACATATGAGATGAGTAATGTAGGGTATGTAAACATTATATTAAGTAGCATTGTTTAAAGTGGCTAGTGATACATTTTTTACATCAATTTATATTATTAAAGTGGCTGGAGTTGAGTCAGTATGTTGGCAGCAGCCACTCAATGTTAGTGGTGGCTGTTTAACAGTCTGATGGCCTCGAGATAGAAGCTGTTTTTCAATCTCTTGGTCCCTGCTTTGATGCACCTGTACTGACCTCGCCTTCTGGATGATAACGGGGTGAACAGGTAGTGGTTGTTGTCCTTGATGATCTTTATGGCCTTCCTGTGACATTGCGTGGTGTAGGTGTCCTGGAGGGCAGGTAGTTTGCCCCCGGTGATGAGTTGTGTAGACCTCACTACCCTCTGGAGAGCGTTACGGTTGTGGGCGGAGCAGTTGCCGTACCAGGCGGTGATACTGCCCGACAGGATGCTCTCGATTGTGCATCTGTAGAAGTTTGGGAGTGCTTTTGGTGACAAGCCAAATTTCTTCAGCCTCCTGAGGTTGAAGAGGTGCGCGCTGCGCCTTCTTCACAACGCTGTCTGTGTGGGTCGACCAATTCAGTTTGTCTGTGATGTGTACGCCCTTAAAACTTACTACCCTCTCCACTACTGTCCCGTCGATGTGGATAGGGGGGTGCTCCCTCTGCTGTTTCCTGAAGTCCACAATCTTTTCCGTTGTTTTGTTGACGTTGAGTGTGAGGTTAATTTCCTGACACCACACTCTGAGGGCCCTCACCTCCTCCCTGTAGGCCGTCTCGTCGTTGTTGGTAAGCATTATTAATGTGCCATTACACTCTGAGCTAAACACACCAGTATTCTACACGAGTGCACTTTCTGCGGGGTTGTGAGGTGGGGCTTTTTGTAGAGGCTTACTTTGGCATGTTAGCATTGATGTCAAGACTGTACCAGCCCAGCTTCCACCCCTCCCTGCCTTAGTTTTATAACCCCATGCTCTTTGCCCTGATCCCTTTTCTCTGTCCACTCTCATCCTTCCCTCCTCTCTGTCCATCTGTCCACAACCCATTCCTATCTGCACTCCTTCCTTCCTTCCTTTCTCCATCTCTATTGGTCCCTCCCTCTCCTTTCTCCATCTCTATTGGTCCCTCCCTCTTCTTTCTCTACGTCTGTTTACAGTTACATGGTGTGGTAATATGGGCAGGGACCAGCTGTCATGAAAATCAGCCCGTATTTCATGTCCTGCATTTCTGAGCGGTTGCTAAGATCATAGCAGTGCACAAACCTAGACACTTTCTGTGTCAAAATCCTTGAAATAAATTTGATCACTAGTCTCCGTGTGTGTTCAGCAAGGGTATTTTCTTTTGAAAGAAAGGTTACTAGGTAATACTGAAGATTGATGTGTGAAGCCTGACATCTTGCTGGATGAGGAATTGCTCAATAGGGTGGAATACACAAGCTGTCATAGAAACTTCCTCCTTTCCAAGAACATAGGCCAGACACTGCTTCATCACGTACACAGTATTGCAATACAGTGCATTCGGAAAGTATTCAGACCCCTGGACATGTTGCAGATTTTGTTACGATACAGCCTTATTCTAAAATGGATTCAACTACTACTTCATACACACAAGATATATGAATGAGTGATGGTACAGAGTGGCATAGGCAAGATACAGTAGATGGTATCGAGTACAGTATATACATATGAGATGAGTAATGTAGGGTATATAAACGTAAAGTGGCATAGTTTAAAGTGGCTAGTGATACATATATTACATAAAGATGGCAAGATGCAGTAGATGCAGCAGTTTAAATGAGTTCAGTATATACATATACATATGAGATGAGTAATGTAGGGTATGTAAACATTATATTAAGTGGCATTGTTTAAAGTGGCTAGTGATACATTTTTTACATCAATTTCCATTATTAAAGTGGCTTGAGTTGTTGAATCAGTATGTTGGCAGCAGCCACTCAATGTTAGTGGTGGCTGTCAGTCTGATGAGATAGAAGCTGTTTTTCAGTCTCTCAGTCCCAGCTTTGATGCACCTGTACTGACCTCGCTTTCTGGATGATAGCGGGGTGAACAGGCAGTGGCTCGGTGGTTGTTGTCCTTGATGATCTTTATGGCCTTCCTGTGACATCGGGTGGAGTAGGTGTCCTGGAGGGTAGGTAGTTTGTGTTGTCTTGCCTGTGTTCTTAGGGTTGTTGTCCTGTTGGAAGGTGAACCTTCGCCACAGTCAAAGGTCCTGAGCACTCTGGAGAATGTTTTTATCAAGGATTTCTCTGTACTTTGCTCCGTTCATCTTTGCCTCGATCCTGACTAGTCTCCCAGTACCTGATGAAAAACATCCCCACAGCGTGATGCTGCCACCACCATGCTTCACTGTAGAGATGATTTCAGGCAAACTGGCACCAAACTGGCCTTTTGGAAAACTCCAACCCGGCTGTCATGTGCCTTTTACTGAGGAGTGGCTTCCCTCTGCCCACTCTACCATAAAGGTTGATTGGCGGAGTGCTGCAGAGATGGTTCTTCTGGAAGGTTCTCTCATCTCCACAGCGAAACTCTAGAGCTCTGTCAGAGTGACCATTGGGTTCTTGGTCACCTCCCTGACCAAGTTCCTTCTCCCTCTGATTGGGAGAGTTTGGCCGGGCGGCCAGCTCTGGTAAGAATCTTGGTGGTTCCAAACTTCTTCCATTTAAGAATGATGGAGGCCACTATGTTATTGGGAACCTTCAATGCTGCATACATTTTTTGGTACCTTTCCTCAGATCTGTGCCTCAACACAATCCTATCTCAGAGGTCTACAGACAATTCCCTCGACCTCATGGCTTGGTTTTTGCTCTGACATGCACTGTCAACTGTGGGACCTTATATAGACAGGTGTGTGCCTTTCCAAATCATGTCCAATCAATTGAATTTACCACAGATGGACTCCAAGTTGAATAAACATCTCAAGAATGATCAATGAAAACAGGATGCACCTGAGCTCAATTTCGAGTCTCATAGCAAAGGGTCTGAATGTTTATGTAAATAAGGTATTTCTGATTAAAACTTGTTTTCACTTTGTCATTATGGGGTATTGTGTGTAGATTGGTGATTTTTTTTTATTTGATCCATTTAAATATGTCTGTAAATGTAACAAAATGTGGAAAAAGGGAAGGGGCCGCAATACTTTCCGAATGCACTGTATATAGGGTTTGATTTACTCAGAATGAAAGACTCAATCTAAATGCTAACAGCAAGAAAAGCCAAGACATTATACACTCACAGAAGTGAGTAATAGGAAAAGTCAGCATTACATCTGAACGATTGCTAGTCAAGGCTTGGATAGAGCTTTGATCACGTATTTCTCATGAAGCAGTCTGTCAGTGTAATTTGCAGAATGTTTGTGGGTCTAGTCAGTGTTAGTTCACAGTGAGACAGGAGAGATGGACTGTTATTGTAGCTAATGACCAATTTATTGAATGTTGACAGACTCCGGCCTCCAGTCTCACCCAGTCCAGTCAAGTGGAATCACTACAGAGCTCGTTCCCGGTGTCTGCCTGTGCCGGCCACAAAAACCACAGCTACTATTTGGAATGGATTCACATCAGACTGAGCGATCAGTCATTGAAAGAGAGACGGGGCATTTGGTCGGCCGCTTCTTACTGAGTGTTGATGTGCATGTTTGAGTATCTGCGCTCGTCTCTGTGTAAGTTGAATGTACCATTCCGTTTTGCAGTTCGGTATATGACCTACAGGTGTCTCTTTAGTCACCAGCTTGGGGTGATGAGGAAAGAACCAAAGAAAACCTATGGCTAATTAGATATGAGCTCAACTAATTATGAATACTCCACAAATGCACACGTCAAAATCGCACAGAGGGAGCAAAAAATAACTTGTGGGGAAAAGAGAGCTTTTGAACACCAGGGCTCTGTGATGTATTGTTTTCAGTGGCATTCCATCATGCAAATATCCCACTGGACCAAATGAATCACCTTAAACGTTTTTAATCATCACATACATGATGTCACAGCCATGAAGTGAAGGACTTACAGGGGTACATAAAGACCTACAAGGCTTGGTGATGTCACCTTCAACTATCACCATGCAACACAATGTCATGACAACTACTGAGAATGCAACAACAACACAATGTCATGACAACTACTGAGAATGTAACAGCAACACAATGGCATGACAACTACTGAGAATGTAACAACAACACAATGTCATGACAACTACTGAGAATGTAACAGCAACACAATGTCATGACAACTACTGAGAATGTAACAACAACACAATGTCATGACAACTACTGAGAATGTAACAGCAACACAATGTCATGACAACTACTGAGAATGTAACAGCAACACAATGTCATGACAACTACTGAGAATGTAACAGCAACACAATGTCATGACAACTACTGAGAATGTAACAACAACACAATGTCATGACAACTACTGAGAATGTAACAGCAACACAATGTCATGACAACTACTGAGAATGTAACAGCAACACAATGTCTTGACAACTACTGAGAATGTAACAACAACACAATGTCATGACTACTGAGAATGCAACAACACAATGGCTTGACAACTACTGAGAATGTAACAACAACACAATGTCATGACAACTACTGAGAATGTAACAACAACACAATGTCATGACAACTACTGAGAATGTAACAACAACACAATGTCATGACAACTACTGAGAATGTAACAACAACACAATGTCATGACAACTACTGAGAATGTAACAGCAACACAATGGCATGACAACTACTGAGAATGTAACAACAACACAATGTCATGACAACTACTGAGAATGTAACAACAACACAATGTCATGACAACTACTGAGAATGTAACAACAACACAATGTCATGACAACTACTGAGAATGTAACAACAACACAATGTCATGACAACTACTGAGAATGTAACAACAACACAATGTCATGACAAATACTGAGAATGTAACCATACAATGTCATGACAACTACTGAGAATGTAACAACAACACAATGGCATGACAACTACTGAGAATGTAACAGCAACACAATGGCATGACAACTACTGAGAATGTAACAGCAACACAATGGCATGACAACTACTGAGAATGTAACAACAACACAATGGCATGACAACTACTGAGAATGTAACAACAACACAATGTCATGACAACTACTGAGAATGTAACAGCAACACAATGGCATGACAACTACTGAGAATGTAACAGCAACACAATGGCATGACAACTACTGAGAATGTAACAGCAACACAATGGCATGACAACTACTGAGAATGTAACAGCAACACAATGGCATGACAACTACTGAGAATGTAACAGCAACACAATATCATGACAACTACTGAGAATGTAACAACAACACAATGTCATGACAACTACTGAGAATGTAACAGCAACACAATGTCATGACAACTACTGAGAATGTAACAGCAACACAATGGCATGACAACTACTGAGAATGTAACAGCAACACAATGGCATGACAACTACTGAGAATGTAACAGCAACACAATGGCATGACAACTACTGAGAATGTAACAGCAACACAATGTCATGACAACTACTGAGAATGTAACAGCAACACAATGTCATGACAACTACTGAGAATGTAACAGCAACACAATGTCATGACAACTACTGAGAATGTAACAGCAACACAATGTCATGACAACTACTGAGAATGTAACAGCAACACAATGTCATGACAACTACTGAGAATGTAACAGCAACACAATGTCATGACAACTACTGAGAATGTAACAGCAACACAATGTCATGACAACTACTGAGAATGTAACAGCAACACAATGTCATGACAACTACTGAGAATGTAACAACAACACAATGGCATGACAACTACTGAGAATGTAACAGCAACACAATGGCATGACAACTACTGAGAATGTAACAACAGCACAATGTCATGACAACTACTGAGAATGTAACAACAACACAATGTCATGACAACTACTGAGAATGTAACAGCAACACAATGTCATGACAACTACTGAGAATGTAACAACAACACAATGTCATGACAACTACTGAGAATGTAACAGCAACACAATGTCATGACAACTACTGAGAATGTAACAACAACACAATGTCATGACAACTACTGAGAATGTAACAACAACACAATGTCATGACAACTACTGAGAATGTAACAGCAACACAATGTCATGACAACTACTGAGAATGTAACAACAACACAATGTCATGACAACTACTGAGAATGTAACAACAACACAAATGAGAAGTCATGGAGCATATACAAAGTGTGCTGCAAAAAAACCGGAAACAGGTCGGATAGAAATACAGTACATTGGATTAATGTCCCTGGAAAGCATCCCGCTCTGCACACGTCAGTGAGGGAGAGTTAGTGTTCTATACGATACCTGTTTTTCTATCCACCTGTTCAGCAGAGGCTGTATCCCCTATTTGAAGGTGTTGACTCCACAGCTTCCTACTCATAGTCACCATGGAAACACCAGCTAGTAGGCTGAGGCAGGTCCAGTGCTTTTGGCAGACGTTCAAATCAACTCATCTATGAGGAAAAAGGAAACCCTCCTAGAACCCCTGTGCCTGACCCCTGTCATCTGAGTGTGGACAGCCGGCGCCCCCTCATATTTATTTTATTTCTTTATTTCACCTTTATTTAACCAGGTAGGCAAGTTGAGAACAAGTTCTCATTTACATTTGTGACCTGGCCAAGATAAAGCAAAGCAGTTCGACAGGTACAACAACACAGAGTTACACATGGAGTAAAACAAACATACAGTCATACAGTAGAAACAAGTCTATATACGATATGAGCAAATGAGGTGAGATAAGGGGTGTAAAGGTAAGAAAAAGGCCATGGTGGCAAAGTAAATACAATATAGCAAGTAAAACACTGGAATGGTAGATTTGTAGTGGAAGAATGTGCAAAGTAGAAATAAAAATAATGGGGTGCAAAGGAGCAAAATAAATAATTACAGTAGGGGAATAGTCTTTGGGAGTGCTTCTCAGTGTACTCTAAGCTCACAGTTCTGTGGCTATCTGTCCAGCAGAGTAGGTTTAGACTTAGGGGCACACAACTGGCCCTCCCAGAGAGACACGTCACTCAGCAGACTGAGGCCCCCCACAGAGGAATCCCTGGGATGGATGGAGGGGGTGTTGTGTAAAACCGATCCTTGGTCATTCTATCCTGCTCTGACTTCCTGTGTGGTTTAGAGCTGTAAACACAAACCACTTCCATAATGCTGGCTCATGGTGAATAGTCTACACAAATGATCTCATTAATTGCAAGAGGAAACAGTCACATCAACAGCGACATTTGAAATGTTGAAAATAACATTGTCACATTTCCAAATGTCACACTTTATTTGGATAGTCCGGACAGATGCTCTACAGATGGTCATACTATCAACAAACTATCAGTTGATAAGCAACTGCTTGTTAAGGTTACGGTTAAGTTTAGAATAAGGGTGTCACGACTTCTGCCGAAGTCGTTGCCTCTCCTTGTTCGGGCGGTGCTCGGCGTTCGACGTCACCGGTCTTCTAGCCATCATTGATCCATTTTTCATTTTCCATTGGTTTTGTCTTGTCTTCCCACACACCTGTTTTCAATCCCATTCATTACCTGTTGTGTATTTAACCCTCTGTTTCCCCTCATGTCTTTGTCAGAGATTGTTTATTGTCAGTGTAGTGTTGTTTGTTGTATAGGTGCGCGACGGGTCTTCGTACCCATATTTTGTTTATATTCATTTTTCTATTTAGTGTTATGGAGCATGTTACTTGGACATTTATTAAAAGACTCCATTTTACACTCCGTTTGACTCTCCTGCGCCTGACTTCCCTGCCACCTATACACATATCTCTGACAAAGGGTAAGAGGTAAAGGTTAGGATTAGGGCTAGGGTACTAAAAATGAATGAAAAACTATAATGAACACATTTTTTTGATAAAGAACATAATATAGACCCAAGGTCACAATCATAAAGAGTTTGTATTTTGTTCATACAAATTCATCAGAGATCTATAACTAGTATGTGATCTACTAGTAAATGAAATATTATAGTTTTCTTTATGAACGTTATTGATTAATTTGGAGGACATGGATATACCAGCGTTCTCATGGAGATTCCCTAAAAACACATCACTTCGATACATCTACGACCCGGTAGGGACTTTTCATTGCAAGTTAGGAGAACTTATGCAGCAGGTTAGGAGAATTAACGTAGCAGGTTAGGGGAATTAGGTTAAGGTTAGGAAAATGCTCTCCTAGCCTGCTACGAAAGGTCACTTCCAGATATACAGTAACTGTATCGAACTGACGTGTTTTTAGGGAGTCCCGTTTTCATGATTACCACTAGATGTCATCATTACAGAGAATAATGCAGAAATTAAGACATTTTCTCCATAAAGAACAGATTTGTACATTCTTGGATTTACATTCATGTCCAGGAGATACATGGTTAAAAAATAAAATGTTTGGGAATTCAAAATAGAATATTTACAATAAGCATATATTGCTTTCTTACTATGTAGATAACTGATTATTACTGATCCATAAAATTATACATTTTTTATTTTGTGAATTCAAGCCCCTTCCCTTGGCTTGCCTCTGATCTGCTATGTTCTACCCAACAGACTCTCCTTAGTTCCTATTGATTGGTGTGTTTAATAAAAGAGGACTTAAATGGGAGAAAAGTGGTCCTTCTGTAGCTCAGTTGGTAGAGCATGGCGCTTGTAACGCCAGGGTAGTGGGTTCGATCCCCGGGATCACCCATACGTAGAATGTATGCACACATGACTGTAAGTCGCTTTGGATAAAAGCGTCTGCTAAATGGCATATATTATATATTATTATTATTAAAAGCAAACCGAAAAGGCCTAAAATCTTTTCCTTTTTATTTATAATATGAAGAGCGTGGTAACCGTGGCAACTAGCAGCACTGCATGATTATGCAGGAGAGAGCTGAGGAAGCTGATATTGAGTTCAGCCAGGAAGAGAGCAGTTTAAATCACTGCTGCCAACACTCACACACTGTGTCAACCTGCATATTCTCTCTCTCTCTCTCACTGACACACACACAAACACACAGACACACACACAGTTACGCACTAATAAAATACTAAACCCCTTTCATTAAAGTAAATGAGTCTACCAGTTAGATGCCAATATGCCTTTACTTATGGATCCATCACAGGCCTGGGAGCAGGCTGCATGTCAACATGGAGCTACAGTTGATAATGACATTGTCAATAGCAACCTGATCCCCTCTTATCCAGAGAGGAATAACCTAGTCAGCCTCCCCAGCTGATCAATACAGTGACCCGGAGAGGGGTAAGGGGTGAAATTGGGATGGCGTTGGACTGGATCACAGACCTGGCCGCTTCTTCTGCGTGTTCTGGGCTCCAAAGCCCCTCTGAGCGAAGCCAGGGCTTATGTGATGCCCTCTCAGACATCTGAAGGTTGACTTGGCTGCAGTAGTTAGGTCATTACTCAGACTGACAGGAAGAGAATAGACAACAACAAAGCATTGAGATAAAATAGCACCCATGCATCCTTTTTCCATATATACATGTAGAGTCATTGGGTGATTCTGAAGCTTCATTACATTCCTGTTCCCTCACCTGCTCTAGCTGATCAATAACAAAGTCAAGTTTTTACTGTGGTCTTTAGTGTAATGTGGATCTGTGGAAGTGCTCGTAGCTTTACCGATTACAAAGCTCTTCAACCTCATGCCCCGTTAGCCATTGAATAATGAACCGCCATTTTGTCACGCAAGAAGGGTTGCAGCCAAGAGCCGGGTGGCCCAGAGGAAGATGGCATGGCAACAGCTCATTCTGAGGAGTGGTGGCGAACTGCACTGCCCCAGATCCACAGCTGAAACACAGCGAGACAGGCCCAGGAGGCTGTGCTGCACTGCCCCAGATCCACAGCTGAACACAGCGAGACAGGCCCAGGAGGCTGTGCTGCACTGCCCCAGATCCACAGCTGAACACAGCGAGACAGGCCCAGGAGGCTGTGCTGCACTGCCCCAGATCCACAGCTGAAACACAGCGAGACAGGCCCAGGAGGCTGTGCTGCACTGCGCCCAGGTTGCTACAGTTTACTCCTGCCTCTTGTTATTGTCAGAAACGTAACTTCTCAGAAGTCATATGCAGGAGGTATTCTCTGATTGGAACAAAATGGAAGAGAGAGGTAGAACTGTGTGACACATTGGTCTTGAAATATGATGGAATGAGACAAAAGCTGCCTGACTGAACAAAGATGACAGTTGGAAAGGTAGAAAATCATGACACAGGGAGAAATATGGGTGTCACTTGTCAGGATGATTAAGAACCATGAGAACCCCATTAGATGTTGTCATAACATTAGTGTGGCAAGGCGTAGGGTTCCAATGGTCATTGATGATGTATTGAAAGTCAAGCAGAGTAATCATCCAGAAATCATGGATTTCAAACGGTCCTCCTATGCTTTTTGTTCCAGGTACAATAATGATAAAGCAATACAGACAAAGCCGTGAGCTGTCGCTTTAACGTTTAACAGACACTCTTATACAGAGACACTTATCAGAGCGATTAAGGTTAAGTGCCTTGCTCAAGGACAGACTTTTCACCTAGTCATCTTGGGGATTCCAACCAGGAACTCTTTCAGTTACTCACCCAACGCACTTAACCGCTAGGCTACCTGCTGCCCCTGTGAATCAGAGCAGAGCCTAATGGCCATGACTGACTCAGAGTGTGACATCATTGTTAACAACAGCTTCCGTAAGTATATACAAACTCCTGGATGTTTCTCTAGTAATTCAGACACTGTTTTGCAATCGTCCGCTAGCGATCATTGCCACGTTTTCACACACTACTGAAATGATATAGCCACACTGAAAGGATTGTGGAGTGTTCAAACGCCCACAGGCAGTGTGTGGGGAAACTTTTATGTTGTCATTTTATTCTATTTGAAGGTACAGAGCTGCAAAAATTGGGTTCACAAATTTGCCATACTAATGAATCTGATTTCAGGTGTGTAGGAAGGAGGTGTAGTTAATTGGGTGGAAGATGAAGGGGAAGGATAGCGCCTGCTATGACAGCAGGGGCTGCAGGGGAAACTCGCTGCTCTGGACTCTGCTGACCACTCTGTCTCCCATTCCATGTACCAGAATGCTGCCGTTGGCGAGGACATTCTCACCTTTACTGTTAAGGCGAGGCTGCAAGTTCCACCGACAAAATATAATTTAGCACTCTGGTACGCTGCAAACCATGACCCATTCTTTATTCCATATGAGTCAAATGGAATGGAGTCCATTCCCCATGTTGTGAATGGCTGCTGTTCATACAAGGATTTTTACATTGCTAGACATGACCACCTTGTTGATCTGATTGCCAGAGAGGCGAGACAAGTGGTCTCCCCAACACTACACATGCAGAAACATTCTTGTGTAAAGGGGAAGCTGGTTTGATGATGATGTGTTTTCCTGTGCGCCAAATACACCAGATATTTTTATTTCATGTATTTTTTATTTAACAAGGCAAGTCAGTTAGTAACAAATTCTCATTTACAATGACGGCCTACCAAAAGGCAAAAGGCCTCCTGCGGGGACACGGGCTGGGATTTAAAAATATATATAAATCAAATATAAATATAGAACAAAACACACATCACGACAAGAGAGACAACACAACACTACATAAAGAGAGACCTAAGACAACAGCATAGCAAGGCAGCAACACATGACAACACAGCATGGTAGCAACACCACATAACAACTTGTTGGCAACACAACATGGTAGCAGCACAAAACATGGTACAAACAAATGATATTGTTGTGGGTGGAAGCCAGGTGGAGGGGCTCATTTTGGAAGTGGACTGCTCATTGGACAGCTACATGGTGCAGGCCTTTGCAGAGTATCTGTTTAAATACCAGCCCCGTGTGGCATGCTGGGACAACCTCGGGTGGTGGTGCAAGCTGGTGGGGCTGATATTTGGTAGTCTCGGCCATGTACACAGGCTTGTAGTGCATGGCCTCCAGATTGCGGGTCTGATAAAAACTTGGGCAAGGCCATTGACTAGGTACTGATCTGTTTCAGTCTAGTGGTTTGGAGGACTGCCATGCATACAGGGATCTTTGAAATGTTGCATCCTTTTTTTGTACATTTGATTGATGGATTCAAATAAAGTATTTCATGTGTGTGAGGAGAGGGGGCATTTGGTCTCTGAGCCTTGTGATGTGAGTGCTGAGACTACAGTCAGTGGTGGGTACAGACTACAGTCAGTGGTGGGTACAGACTACAGTCAGTGGTAGGTACAGACTACAGACAGTGGTGGGTACAGACTACAGTCAGTGGTAGGTACAGACTACAGACAGTGGTGGGTACAGACTACAGTCAGTGGTAGGTACAGACTACAGGCAGTGGTGGGTACAGACTACAGACAGTGGTAGGTACAGACTACAGACAGTGGTGGGTACAGACTACAGACAGTGGTGGGTACAGACTACAGACAGTGGTGGGTACAGACTACAGACAGAGGTGGGTACAGACTACAGACAGTGGTGGGTACAGACTACAGTCAGTGGTAGGTACAGACTACAGACAGTGGTGGGTACAGACTACAATCAGTGGTAGGTACAGACTACAGACAGTGGTGGGTACAGACTACAGACAGTGGTGGGCACAGACTACAGTCAGTGGTAGGTACAGACTACAGACAGTGGTGGGTACAGACTACAGTCAGTGGTGGGTACAGACTACAGTCAGTGGTAGGTACAGACTACAGACAGTGGTGGGTACAGACTACAGTCAGTGGTAGGTACAGACTACAGACAGTGGTGGGTACAGACTACAGACAGTGGTAGGTACAGACTACAGACAGTGGTGGGTACAGACTACAGACAGTGGTGGGTACAGACTACAGACAGTGGTGGGTACAGACTACAGACAGAGGTGGGTACAGACTACAGACAGTGGTGGGTACAGACTACAGTCAGTGGTAGGTACAGACTACAGACAGTGGTGGGTACAGACTACAATCAGTGGTAGGTACAGACTACAGACAGTGGTGGGTACAGACTACAGACAGTGGTGGGCACAGACTACAGTCAGTGGTAGGTACAGACTACAGACAGTGGTGGGTACAGACTACAGTCAGTGGTGGGTACAGACTACAGTCAGTGGTAGGTACAGACTACAGACAGTGGTGAGTACAGACTACAATCAGTCCCGAGAGGGGAGGTAGCGTGAGTGTGTGCGGACGGATGCCGACGCGAGGGTGGGTATAGAGGTGGGTACAGACTACAATCAGTCCCGAGAGGGGAGGTAGCGTGAGTGTGTGCGGACGGATGCCGACGCGAGGGTGGGTATAGAGGTGGGTACAGACTACAATCAGTCCCGAGAGGGGAGGTAGCGTGAGTGTGTGCGGACGGATGCCGACTCGAGGGTGGGTATAGAGGTGGGTACAGACTACAATCAGTCCCGAGAGGGGAGGTAGCGTGAGTGTGTGCGGACGGATGCCGACTCGAGGGTGGGTATAGAGGTGGGTACAGACTACAATCAGTCCCGAGAGGGGAGGTAGCGTGAGTGTGTGCGGACGGATGCCGACTCGAGGGTGGGTATAGTACTCTGGGACAGACATGGCACCGTATCCCAGGCAGCCCTGTTCCAGACTTAATCACAACTCAACCGCAGTGCTCCCCCTCCCTCCCCCGGATGCTCTGCTCCTATAGTCAACTAGAACACAGATAAACCAAACAGATATTAACATTTGCCCATACTGGCCTTTCCCTAACCATGTTTAGGTATTTAGAGAAAAGAGAACTTCCCTCACTCAGCAAGTCATTGAAATTTAACGCTTTATACATGAGGGAACTATATTGTGAAAACAGAATTGAGGCATTGTGTATTTTCTTTTTTGTTACAATATTAAAAGGGTACAAAAAGGTACAATAATTATGATTTTTTTTTAAAACAAATTCAAGGTCATTGCATAGACTGCAGGCTTGCAATGAATCAGTGAAAAATAAGAAAAAGTTTAGTTTTGGAATGAATTAACATCAAATAATTCCATGAATTAATTTCCTGCCCAGAGCAACATTCCAATAGGAGAGCAGCAATGCGGTGCATATTTTGCTTTGAAGTTTCAGTGCAAGTTGAATTTTTATTGATTAATTATATTATATTGGGAATTAATCAGATATGTTAATCAGGTATTTCCAAGACATGATAGAATATTGACTTATAGTAGCTGAAATGTCATTTTGTGTGTTTATCTAAGAGCAGTAGGTGAAAGCACTCATAGTCCATGACCACTTCTCAAGGTTAAAATCGAATGAGGAAAAGGTCCTGTACTTTGTCTCATGGGCCCAGAATAACATCCAAACTAACCCACAGAAAAAGGTCCGCATGTAGAACAGTGTACCCAGATGCTTTCACTTTTACTATTATGTATATTAACAATTGTAGGTGACAACTTCTATGACATGTGAATTGTGTCATTTCAGCAGCCTTGTCCAGCCATTCTGTTCCTCATTAAGACCTTAGTGAAAAAGAGCATCCAGCCAAGACTACAATATAACATTTTTGCCTCAATCCACTTATTTCACAGAAAGGGTACGTGAGATGAATCTGTGAGTCTATATCCTGGTCTCTGGTGTAAAATAAAGCCTGAACAGTATTTAACCTTGAAAAAGAACCAGTGTTCACATAGTTCTCCCAGTGGTTCGTCTCCTCTGTTGCCCAGGCAGGGTGGCCTTCTCTGCAGACGGGGAGTCAGGAGAAGTTCAACCAATCAGATGCTTCCTTTGCAGTGACAGAGAGGGAGTCTCATAGGTTAAAAGAAAAAGAACCAGACCACTGAGACACACAGAACAGCCCAGTGTGTGTGTCTGTTGGTCTGCTCCACTCACAGCAGCATCCCCGTCTGGCCCAGTGTCACGCCATACACTCTCTGGGGGTTCTCTGTTACTTTAGCATGGCGACCTGCGGCCCGGCCCCACCCACCCCCTGACCATGGGGGGAAAACAGGAACAAAACCACCCTAATATGAGATGTACCAGATATTCAACAGCACAGAGCAGAGTAGCAGGGATTGGAGTGCTGCAGTAGAGTTGTACATGAGATAAACCCATTTCAATAATATTTTGGCTAAGATATTTTAAATAAAAATGTCCCCATATGTATGGAACAGAATGATAAACTGAGGAAAATCATAAAAAATAGATCAGTTTTAATAATATAAAACAATTGGAGGATGTGGCAGGAATACAATATCCAAGTAGATCTGGTAAGAAACTCATTACTTGTTTTGGTTCTATTGAGTTGAGTTACATTGTAGTCATTTAGAAGACACTCTTATCCAGGAGCAACTAGGGTTCAGTGTCTTGCTCAAGGGCACATTCACATATGTTTCACCTAATTGGATCAGGCATTCGAACCAGCAACCTTTCGGTTATTGGGCAAACTATCTTAACCGCTAGGCTACCTGCTGCCGCCCATGGTTGGGGTTCATCATTTTGCTGCTGGCATCCCTGTGCACTTTATCACAAATGACACCTGAGTCAGGCAAAGAGAGCGTTCTCCAACAAGAAACAGAATCCAAAGAAATGAGATATTCTTTGTTCAGATCAAAGGAAATTGGTCAGATAATGAAAAATGATCAATAATGGGGTGTGTTCTAAGCATGTCTGTGTATTAAATGGCCTGTGCGTGTCAGGGAATCTGTGTATTAATTGGCCTGTGCGTGTCAGGGAATCTGTGTATTAAATGGCCTGTGCGTGTCAGGGAATCTGTGTATAGTTGCATGACCTTACTTTTAATGCCAGAAAAAAAGCCTTCAGCTCAACGCTGAAATGGCCTCGGAGTCAATCACCATCCGGAGTGTATTGATGTGTTAGGAGTATTAGTGAGACAGCAGAGTCGAGAGCCCTACACTGTTCACCATTACATTACCTTAGCTATCAACACAGACCCCCAGATTGTTTGATACCCATTTCCTCCACACTCATTTTACTTCATCCAAAACAAGCAATATTTTGACTGACAATGTGTTCTGCACACAACCTACATCCTGGAGAATCTGGGTCATTTTCTGCTTGGTACCATAGCCCCACAGGGGACATAGAAAACCATACATGTGTAAAAACTCACACTGAATCCACATTTCCTCCCACATCCTCTCTCTCTCTCTCAAAAAAGGAAGTGAACATGCTGACAGTGGTGCTGAACACCTGGGAGAGAGGTGAGTAAAACGTGGGGGGGGGGGGGGGGGGGGGCACTCCACTTCTCCTTGCATTCTGTTGTTCCTGTAACGTCGGATTAGCATTTGGGGCACAGCAGCCCTCATTAACAAACCAAAGATACAGACTAAATGATGTGTTTAGTCAGGCTCTAGATGCTGCTGCATTGAGACGGACCAATAGGAAACACAAGATAACAATAGGACTCTAATTAGACTCTGGTGACTAAATCTAATATCTTACATTATTGATACGATGATGAAAACACAAACACCCCCCTTTACCGATCTATGTGTTATATAGCAGTATGTTGCAGCCTATCTGATCCAGTCTACTCTACCTGCAGACACAAAAGCAGCAGTCAGGGTTTGGGAACACACATCCTCCAACAGCCCCTCCTTCTACATGAGACTGTGGTAACAGCACATCACGGTCAAACTGCTGACCTTTTCACAATCAGTTGTGTGAGAACACTAAGCATACAGGATAATGAATAATGAAGTGAGAATGATGATAGCTGTAATGGATCACAGTAGAGACCCTACTCCTGATTAAACAGAATGATCATTACATAGGTGCACCTTGTGCTGGGGGCAATAAAACACCACTAAAATGTGCAATTTTGTGACACAACCCAATGACATAAATGTCTCAAGTTTTGAGGGAGCATGAAATTGGCATACTGACTGCAGGAATGTCCACCAGAGCTGTTGACAGAGAATTTAATGTTCATTTCTCTACCCTAAGAGAACAATGATGTCATTTTAGAGAATTTGGCAGTACATCCAATTGGTCTCATAACCACAGACCATGTATATGGCATCGTGTGGGCAAGCGGTTTGCTGATGTCAACATTGTGAACAGAGTGCACCATGGTGGCGGTGGGGATATGGTATGGGCAGGCATAAACTACAGACAAAGAACACAATTGCATTTTATTGATGGCAGTTTGAATGCACAAAAAAACTGTGATGAGATCCTGAGGCCCATTGTGAGACCCATTTTTGGGGAGGAATCTTTGACCAACAGATGCATATCTATATTCCCAGTCATGTGAAATCCATAGATTAGCACCTAATGAATTTATTACATTGACTGATTTCCTCATATGAACTGTAACTAACTCTGTAAAATCAATGAAATTGTTGCGTTTATAGCCTATTCTCCTTGGAGTAGGATAAATGGCCAAAAAAACTATTTCATTAATCAGCTTCATTCTAATCAGTGCATGATACATCTTCTCTTCTCTCCACTCAAAATCAATTAAGCTTTTACCATATCCGGGTCCACAGAGAATACCATTACCATATCCGGGTCCACAGAGAATACCATTACCATATCCTGGTCCACAGAGAATACCATTACCATATCCTGGTCCACAGAGAATACCATTACCATATCCTGGTCCACAGAGAATACCATTACCATATCCTGGTCCACAGAGAATACCATTACCATATCCTGGTCCACAGAGAATACCATTACCATATCCTGGTCCACAGAGAATACCATTACCATATCCGGGTCCACAGAGAATACCATTACCATATCCTGGTCCACAGAGAATACCATTACCATATCCTGGTCCACAGAGAATACCATTACCATATCCTGGTCCACAGAGAATACCATTACCATATCCTGGTCCACAGAGAATACCATTACCATATCCGGGTCCACAGAGAATACCATTACCATATCCGGGTCCACAGAGAATACCATTACCATATCCTGGTCCACAGAGAATACCATTACCATATCCTGGTCCACAGAGAATACCATTACCATATCCTGGTCCACACGACCAGGGCGAGCAAACAATGTAAAAAACATAACCGACTGATGACGCACGCTGCTGATGTAAATGTGAAGTAGGCCAACTGAAGCAGCCTTGAAGTATACCTTCTGAACAGAACAAATGTGTGACTAACTAGCCTTACCATCAGCCCTAAAATCTAAATAAAAGGGCTTGCTCTGTCCTCTTGGTTGGCATTATGAATATATTGACCATCCATGAAGGTCACATTGATCTCTTATCACACTGTATAAGTCCAGAGACTATACACCTACTATGAGATGGGTTAGGATTTGTATTGCTCGTCTCAAATATGAGTCAGGACTAAACTAATTTCCCATTCAAGTGAGAGCGTAGTCTCCTCTCCCAGGGACCTCTGTGCCCCTCAAATATCAGTGACTGTGATGAACTGATGGAAAGACTTTTCAGTTAAGTGCAAGTAATTTAAGCGTAGTGTAAAATAGCACATGGATCCTGAGCAAAGAGCACCAAGCTATGGCCCTCTCCACTCTCAGTAAACAACTTCCGGCACTTGAGCCCAGAGTCCCATATGAATAGTATTCAGAGTGCAGCTGTCGATGAGCAGAACAACATCCATCAGGAAAACCAAGGCCAATCACTCCAGTCCCATTCCCAGTCATATCCCCCCCCCCACCCCCAGCAGTACCTTCCCCTGATCCCCCGGGGTTCCCAGTCGCCTGCCCTCGAACTGGCGCTGGAATCTGGATGTGTTAAAATAGCCCAGCACACTACTGGCCCTGAGGGTCTGGAGCTGAAGGAGACATGAGTGAACAGGACAAGGGCAGGCGGTGGCGATGGAGCACATTCACTGGAGGCTGTTGCCCAGATGCACCGCCCGAGGCACCACTGGATCATCTTATAGCATTTACATGTTTTCAGTCATACATTTCTATATGACATTTTTTTATTAAAAAAAATATTCTCCTTTCATGCACCAACAAACAAAAACAACCAGTGACATATCAGTTTTCCTTTCCTTGCTCCAGCGTGTAGCAGATTTGTTTGTGTTGGACACCATATGCTGCCACTGAGGTTTTAAATGGGCCAGAGGCAGGTGGCTAGGTTGTGGGTGACCTTACCGTCTGTCTGTGTGCCAGGTGAAAGGACACAGTGGAGGACGGTGGTGTCCTGAATCACTGGGCACAGTGGGCAGGAATCAACTCAGTGAAGAATAGTGGTTATGGTTGTGATTAGGATTAAGACAGCAGACACTGCATCTTCACTTTGTGTGTACATCCACAGTTACTGTCTTGAAAATCTCCTGTATCTTGAACAATAAAGTATTTTTCTATTTAATCAGATGACAACTGGTTAATTCTGAGGACAACACTAGCTGGGGAGGGGGGTAGAGAAGGAGGGGACTGGAGGAGAGATGGAGTAGGAGGAGGGGGAGAGAAGGAGGGGCTTGGTTGAGAGGAGGGGGAGTAGGAGGAGGAGGGGGGAGGGGAGTAGGAGGGGGTGGAGAAGGAGGGGACTGGAGGAGAGAAGGGGAGGGGAGTAGGAGGGGGAGGAGAGTAGGAGGGGAAGGGGAGGATGAGAGAAGGAGGGGACTGGAGGAGAGTAGGAGGAGGGGGATGTGATGAGGAGGGGAGAGGAGAGAAGGGGGGAGTAGGAGGAGGAGGGGAGGGGAGGAGAGAAGGGGGGTAGGAGGAGGAGGGGGGTAGGGGTTCTGAGGCTGTACTGAAGGGACATAATGCTTAATGATGAGATTATTTTCAACAAGTAAATTGAGAAATAGAACACGTCAGTGTTTTTAATGGGGAAAATACACTTTCCAGGAGGTTCTAAAACAGATAGTTGATGTTAAGCTCAATAACAAAGAGAACGCACCAACCATGTGCCTAAGTAAATGGCAAGATACTTTGGGGAGACACCATTCTTTTTTCAAAATCTTGTTTATTAAATTTAGAAAACACAATTTTGTTAACGGTTTCATAGCAATAGCAGGAAAGAACTGAAACTGAAAGAGGGAGGGGGGGTGGGCCGACCCCTGAGTTTAAAACTATCTCTGTGTGGAGCTCAGCTGCCCCTATGCTGCTGCGCTGGGTGTCAACTGGCCCTAACCTGGCAGACTAAAACAGAGTCAGTATGGTAACCAACAGCATGGTTTTTACCCGCTAAAACGTCTAAAGAAAAAGGATGTAATAAAACTTCAAAGACATCAGGTAGAAAAGTTGAATTTCAAAGTCACTCTTCAAGTCAAGGTATTTCCTGCCAAAATATACCGAATATGTAACATTAACATGTAATTAGGTTGCCAAACCATATCGGTATGTAGATTCCATCACTAGGGAGGGGGGTTCTGCACAGCTTTGGGGGAGGAAGGGGTGTATCGGGATGTAGATTTCATCACTAGGGAGGGGGGTTCTGCACAGCTTTGGGGGAGGAAGGGGTGTATCGGGATGTAGATTTCATCACTAGGGAGGAAGGGGTGTATCGAGATGTAGATTTCATCACTAGGGAGGAAGGGGTGTATCGGGATGTAGATTTCATCACTAGGGAGGAAGGGGTGTATCGGGATGTAGATTTCATCACTAGGGAGGAAGGGGTGTATCGGGATGTAGATTTCATCACTAGGGAGGAAGGGGTGTATCGGGATGTAGATTTCATCACTAGGGAGGAAGGGGTGTATCGGGATGTAGATTTCATCATAGGGAGGAAGGGGTGTATCGGGATGTAGATTTCATCATAGGGAGGAAGGGGTGTATCGGGATGTAGATTTCATCATAGGGAGGAAGGGGTGTATCGGGATGTAGATTTCATCATAGGGAGGAAGGGGTGTATCGGGATGTAGATTTCATCATAGGGAGGAAGGGGTGTATCGGGATGTAGATTTCATCATAGGGAGGAAGGGGTGTATCGGGATGTAGATTTCATCATAGGGAGGAAGGGGTGTATCGGGATGTAGATTTCATCATAGGGAGGAAGGGGTGTATCGGGATGCAGTACAGATGTAGTCCAAAGAAGAAGTGCAAACAATGTCTATAGGGTGTTGGGGGTTGTGGGGGTGTGAGAGGAGCGGGGTGGGCTCCCCCCCCTGTTCTTCAAGGTGCTGAGAGGGGTGACTCTCTGGAGGGGGAGCCCATCAAGTCCTCTGGAGGAAACACGGTCAGTGTGCAGGCTCTGATCCCGCCCAGCGACTCAGGCAGGTCAAACACTTTGTGCCACTCGTCCTTCTCCGGGTCGTACTTCTGCACTATCTCCACCATACAGCGGTTGTTCCACGAGTAGCCTCCCACCACGTAAATCTTGTTCTCGAACACGGCCACACCCACGTCGCTCTGGCCCCGCAGCATGGCGGCGATGGGCGTCCACAGGTCCAGGGCCGGGGAGTAGTACTCACAGCTTAACACGTCATCGTAGTCGCTGGTGCCCCGGAAGTGATTCCCCCCGATGACGTAGAGGCGGTCGCCCACCGTGCACATACAGTGCAGGCCACGCACCGTGGTCATGGGCGCTTTCTGAGTCCATTTGTCTGCATCTGGGTCAAAGCACATCAGCTCTTTCTGAAATGTGTCGTGAGTGATTCCCCCTGCAACACAGAACAAAACCATATTAAATAAGACCCATGACATTGATTTCCTGGGGTTGAAAACCACCCTGGGGTCTAATCAAAAGCATTTAATAGTCTGAGCCAATTGAACTGGACCTAATAGTAACTCTATCCTGGCCTCAACCTAGATCTACATTCAGCTCTGCCACGTTGTGTGGCCACGTTGTGTGGCCACGTTGTGTGGCCACGTTGTGTGGCCACGTTGTGTGGCCACGTTGTGTGGCCACGTTGTGTGGCCACGTTGTGTGGCCACGTTGTGTGGCCACGTTGTGTGGCCACGTTGTGTGGCCACGTTGTGTGGCCACGTTGTGTGGCCACGTTGTGTGGCCACGTTGTGTGGCCACGTTGTGTGGCCACGTTGTGTTGCCACGTTGTGTTGCCACGTTGTGTTGCCACGTTGTGTTGCCACGTTGTGTTGCCACGTTGTGTTGCCACGTTGTGTTGCCACGTTGTGTTGCCACGTTGTGTTGCCACGTTGTGTTGCCACGTTGTGTTGCCACGTTGTGTTGCCACGTTGTGTTGCCACGTTGTGTTGCCACGTTGTGTTGCCACGTTGTGTTGCCACGTTGTGTTGCCACGTTGTGTTGCCACGTTGTGTTGCCACGTTGTGTTGCCACGTTGTGTTGCCACGTTGTGTTGCCACGTTGTGTTGCCACGTTGGGCCTTGACCAGCTCCTGTCCTGTAAGTCACATGCCAGACCACAGCACCGTGACTGGCCTTGCAGAGCATGTAATCCTGAACCCCCAGTTCACTTTACTCCACACAACCTCCTCAGAAACACACGGCTGCTCTTCCCAGCAACACACACACAATTAGCCCAATGCTTAGCACCACTAACACACACTACACACATTTTCTCAGCCACATACCTGCAATAAAATATGACAAATAAAATGAATCAGAAATTCATAACACTATAATACAGTGCATGTGTACCAAGGTTATTAATAGTAGTTTTAATTTCTAGTAGTTTATTTAAAATTTTGTTATTTAGTTTGTTACTTTTCAGATTTGATTTATGGGTTTTTATTTAGTTTGATAGAAAGACGACATGATTATATGATTTAGTTTCAGTTGTATTGTTGGGGACAGAGAGTAGTCTATGCATGAGAGGCTAGGAGCCATTTATGTGGGGTAGGTCTAATTAGTTTTTTTAGGATGTCACTTCATGCCACTAGGGGTCAGTAATAAGGAACGTCATAGGTTTAAATTATGACTCAAACTAAACCTATTTTAGGCCGCGTTCCAGAGCATAGACATTGCGGACGCCTGACAGATCTTTCAACACCCGGATAGGTACTTTAAGTATCAGCTGACCACATCATATGTTACAGCAATGAGTCAGTCGATGACACAGTCGTATTGTCCCCTCTGCGGAGACAATACGCAGACCAGAGTTGACCTGCCCCGATCAGAAATGAGGGGGTGTCTCGCTTTCTCGGTCTTTGCCCTGGATTTCTTCCCTGTTGTTAGCTAGTGATAGCAAATGGTCTATTATTTTGAAAAGATGTTCAAGTAACAGCTATAACAATTCAAATACATGTCCTCATAGATGGAAGGCAGGTGGGAGGAGACGAAATCAATTGGGACCATTCTAGCCAATGAGAGGGCAGATACGTGTGTGAACAACAGGCAGAACTAAGTTGTTTTTCTCAAAGTTAAAGAATGTCATATGAATTCACTTATATCATTACATTTGTAACAACCTAAACATTACTCGATTTGATCAAATAAGCCAAACGTAATTTGACTCTCAGATCTCCATGCTAAAAGGTCTGCTTAGCTCGCGGGGCGCGGGGACTGATTTTGGGCGGAGGTAATCCTCTCGTGTCACCTCTCTGGTGATATCTAGCAATAGTGATGCACAAGCTAATCTTATTTGAAACATTTACTCACCAGAATCAGAAGCTCGAACAACCCATTAGGAAAAAAAGCTTGAAAACACATTTAAAAAAAACTGAACATAATTTATGTTTACTTTATTTTTGCAGCCAAAGATAATAGTTCCAGTATAGTTTTCAAACTGTTTTTCTAAATGATTTTATCTTACAGAAACGTTCTTTTAGTTTACTATAATAACCTTGGCATGTACACATAGGCACTGTAGTGGTGGAAACAAAGGAATAGAAGGGACACACAAAACTGAGGAAAAGGGAGCGGGAAAAAACAAAACATGTCTATAGGGAAGGCTGAAAATAAAGAGGAACACAATCCCAGCATGCAACTGGGTGAGAGCCAGGCAGGCATCCCTTCCTCCCTGTGCTGTGTAGAATGGCTGGGAGCATACCCAGCAAGGTGAGGATCTGCAGTGCATGCTGAATGGCGCCCCAATCCATCCACTGCTGCCCAATGATCTCTCTCGCTTTCTTTACCTCTTTCTTTCTCTCCCGCTCTCCCTCCCATACTCAATCTATACATACCTATTTTTAGTCAGTGGCCCTAACTGATCAGAAGTCTAACACCAGCCTCCTCCTCGATCATTAGAGCAAACACTTAGATGCCAGAGTTCAATCCATTCTCGTTATTCAAGTGTGTGCGAGTGAGTGAGCATCATTAAAATAATCTCTGAGACAAGAAAGACATATCAAACCCACTAATAGAACAGCAGCTTGATACAGGCTGTGGTTCTTTTGTACAGTGGGGCAAAAAGTATTTAGTCAGCCAACAATTTGCAAATAAATATCATTTAAAAAATCCTACAATGTGATTTTCAGGATTTTCCCCCCTCATTTTGTCTGTCATAGTTGAAGTGTACCTATGATGATAATTACAGGCCTCTCTCATCCTTTTAAGTGGGAGAACTTGCACAATTGGTGGCTAACTAAATACTTTTTTGCCCCACTGTATGTTGAGCTGCAGCTCACTGCCCAAGGTAAGTAGCATCTTACAGTAACTGATGTAACTGGCCAACAACCCTCAGGGCTTCTAATGGCTGAAGGATAGCTCTATTACAGATATATTTTTTACAGCAAATGTGAAGAGGATAGATTTTGTTTCCAAAAAATTGACAAAATAATCTCAGAGACTCAATGTTCAGTTTTTTGTTAAAACTAAGCATCATAGCGGCTCACTACAGATCCAGGTTTAATATCGGGCTATGTCGCAGCCGGCTGCGACCGGGAGACCCATGAGGCACACAACTGGCCCAGCATCGTCCGGATTAGGGGGGGGGGGGGGGGTGAGGCCGGCCGGGAAGTCCTTGCCCCATCGCGCTCTATTGACTCCTGTGGTGGGCTGGGCGTATGCACACTGACATGGTCGCCAGTTGTACAGTGTTTCCGACACATTGGTGTGGCTGGCCTCCGGGTTAAGCGAGCAGTGTCTCAAGAAGCAGTACGGCTTGGCAGGCCGTGTTTGGAGGGCACATGGCTCTCGACCTTCACATCTCCAGAGTTTATTACAACAGTTGCAGCGATGGGACAAGACTAACTACAAGTGGGGTTAAGTACTTGAGTAAAAATACTTGAAAGTACTAAAGTCGTTTTTTTTGGGTATCTGTACTTAACAATTCATATTTTTGCTAACTTTTATTTGACTACATTCCTAAAAAAAGAATGTACTTTTTACTCCATACATTTTCCCTGACAGGAAAAGTGTCCAAATCAGACTTATCAAGAGAACATCCCTGGTCATCAGGAAAGTTTACATCCACTTCGGTTGGAGTCATTAAAAATTGTTTTTCCAACCGTACCACAAATTTATTGTTAACAAACTACAGTTTTGGCAAGTCGGTTAGGACATCGACTTAATGCATGACAATTAATTTTTCCAACAATTGTTTACAGATAGATTATTTCACTGTATCACAATTCCAGTGAGTCAGAAGTTTACATACACTAAGTTGACTGTGCCTTTAAACAGCTTGTAAAATTCCAGAAAATGATGCCATGGCATTAGAAGTTTCTGATAGGCTAATTGACATAATTTGAGTCAATTGGAGGTGTACCTGTGGATGTATTTCATGGCCTACCTTCAAACTCAGTGCCTCTTTGCTTGACATCATGGCAAAATCTAAAGAAATAAAACGAGTCCTATATCGACATAACCTGATAGGCCGCTCAGCAAGGAAGAAGCCACTCCTCCAAAACCACCATAAAAAAGCCAGACTACGGTTTGCAACTGCACATGGGGATAAAGATCGTACTTTTTAGAGAAATGTCCTCTCGTCTGATGAAACAACAATATAACTGTTTGGCCATAATGACCATCATTATGATTGGAGGAAAAAGGGAGGCTTACAAGCTGAAGAACACCATCCCAACAGTGAAGCATGTGGGTGGCAGCATCGTGTTGTGGCAGTGCTTTTGCTGCTTTAGGGACTGGTGCACTTCACAAAATAGATGGCATCACAAAGCAGGTAAATTATGTGGATATATAGAAGCAACATCTCAAGACATCAGTCAGGAAGTTAAAGTTTGCTCCCAAATGGGTCTTCCAAATGGACAATGACCCCAAGCATACTTCCAAAGTTGTGGCAAAATGGCTTAAGGACAAGGTATTGGAGTGGCCATCACAAAGCCCTGACCTCAATCCCATAGAAAATGTGTGGGCAGAACTGAAAAAGCGTTTGCGAGCAAGGCGGTCTTACAAACCTGACTCAGTTACACCAGCTCTGTCAGGAGGAATGGGCCAAAATTCACACAACTTATTGTGGGAAGCTTGTGGAAGGCTATCCAAAACATTTGACCCAAGTTAAACTATTTAAAGGCAATGCTACCAAATACTAATTGAGTGTATGTAAGCTTCTGACCCACTGGGAATGCGATGAAAGAAATAAAAGCTGAAATAAATTATTCTCTCTACTATTATTCTGACATTTCACATTATTAAAATAAAAAGTAGTGATCCTAACGGACCTAAGACAGGGAATATTTACTAGGATTAAATGTCAGGAATTGTGAAAAACGGAGTTTGGAGCTTTCATTTAAAACAAAGGCAAAAGCTTTTGCATAGAAAACAACTGCAAGCATTCGGAGATGCTTAAAAATATTTGTATCTTTTGCATCTTGAAGACAGTATAAATGGTTGTCCTTTCAAAGACACCTGAGCTCATTGATCGAGGTGCCCTCTTGATAGCTCACAATGATTGCCATTTTCCTGGCACATTTCTCTAATTATTCGTGGAGATAAAATTGTGCCGGTGCTTTGACCCGTCGTAAAAATGTATGACCTGCTTGGAGGAAGCACAGTGCTGGCACAAATGAGACCCAAAGAATCGAGGCGGGGAACACAGAGGAGAGACACAAAACCATGGGGTCAGCAAGTTCCAAAAATACCCAATGATGATAAATAGACAGGATGGCCGGCAGCTTCAGGAGGCAGTTGGTTTAAGCCAGAGAGATATACTGTAGAGCAGCTAAAATGGAAATAGTATACAATCCTATTAAAATAAATCCTTCTTTACAGATCAAAACGCAGACCAAGAGGAAAATAAAATACATTTCTTGGGATCATAATATTTAGATGTTTTTATTTAAATAAGTGAATCAGTGGTCACTGTACTCCAGACTGAAGTAAAGGTGCCACATCCCCCATGGTTTCCAGTAGCGTTGTGTTGTGTGACAGTAGTGGTAATGTGAAGCCATGCTGGCTAGGGGTCTGAGCCCCACCCTGAGAGCGAGAGCAGAGCAATGATGACCTGCGGCTTGACTCAGCTTGTCAGCTCCATTCACCTGACAGGATGTCTTTAGACAGCACGCCAGCACAGCCACCGCACCTTATCTGGACCGACAGCGAAACACAGCCTGCACCCCCATTTGAGTCACCTTGCACAGTGAGGTCATGACCCCTGAGATACGGGGTGCGCTCCCGGACAGAGACACAGGCAAAAAAATGACTCAACTCCACCTGACTACCATCACTAGTGAGAGGTTATAACATGCAGGCTGTCAGAAAATCTCATCCGTGCATGTTGCCAGTGACCTTGGAAGAATGAAGCTGTGCATGATGGGAGCCTGTTTAATCATTAAGTTCTACTGTACAGACATCTATCTGGGAAGGTGGAGATATCTAGGCCTAACCATTGCTCAGTTCCTCCAGGCAGACTACTGTAACTATAGTGAGGTACACGTGCAGTGAGATCAGGATGACACTAAGAGATGCTCACAGGGAGGGAAGTTGACTTTCTGGTGTATTAATAGTTCAAACGCCATTACCCCTCCCGTTTCCTCTCAGTAAAGGAACCCAGAGGTGCCAGTCGGACCATAAGCCAACCAGAGACAGAAAAACATAGACCAGGGTTTACCCTTTGTGCACGTATTGTTTTTTGCCCTAGCACTACACAGCTGATTCAAATCATCGAAGCTTGACAATGAGTTGGTTATTTGAATCAGCGGTGTAGTGCTAGGGCAAAGACCAAAACGTGAACCCCTGACATGGAGGATGAGGCAGTAACCCCCTCGGCTGGGAAGCTAAAATGCTAATGTTAGAGCCACCAAGCCCATGTTGTTATTTAATGGAGGCTCAGGCTGGAGCAGAGCAGGTGAGATGCCACTGGGTGATGGAGGGTTATGGTGTTCGGGGTAGGTGGCTGGGTTACGCTTATATGAACACTTGTGCCCAGAGGCCAAGAGAGATTAACATAACCTTGCCTGTGTGTTGTGGCTCTATGGTTCTGCACCTCCTACACAGTCATCAACCTGTCCCTCCCATTTCTCTCACTCGTCTATCCTTCCCTCTCTTTTGCCCTGTACAGCATCACTTTGTGTTAGTCACACATTGGGAAACTGGGGCTCATCTCTCCTTAAGGCAGGATTTGATTTCATTCCTATGAAGTAAACAAGCACAGGGCTGACTCCAACAGAGAGACAGGGGATTTAGTAGCACCAAAGTCAGACAACTACACAATCATTACTTCCAATCATCTTTAGAATATCCCCCCAAAAACATCCCAGAGAACTGGACCCCAGCAATGTGATGTGTAAGGGAGGGGGTGAGGTCTGCAGGATGCCACAGTATGACCTTCTAATGAAGGGTGCTTTACTGACATCACAGTAGGGGGATATATCCAATTCATTCAAATGTATGTTTTTGGGTGATAAATCAAGGTTTTTGTTACCTTTTAAGTCCATTTGTCCTCGTGTTGTCTTTTTGGTCTCGTCTCCTGTGCTGTGTACACCTTCAATTCTCACATACACACACAAAGCCCCTCCCCCTGCCTCTCACACCAACACAGCTGAGAGATCACATCTTCCTCTCTGACAAGTGGCCTCAACTCGCTATTTAAATTTGAGGTTTGGTCAAACAGAATGGGTCATATCGACACCGAAGCACAGAGATATTATTTTATTGTAAAAGAGAAGTTACCTTTTCTAACTCGTCTCAACTACTCAGATTCCACACAGAACTGACACTACTAAAACGGGAGTATCAATGAACATTGATTCTGGAAAATGAATCTCAGTTTGTGGTGTGCCGCATTGGGGTACCACGTAGGGCTGTGGCGGTCATGAAGTTGTCAGCCAGTGATTGTCAAGAAAATAACTGTCTCACGGTAATTGACCATTAATTAACAAACATGTTTACAATCTCCTGGCTTCCACACATAGCCTACAAACCACTGATGCTGACCTTTGGAACATCTACATTTTAAAAAGTCTAATAAATCCATGTAATATAGCCTATACCTTCACAATAAATCCATTATTTATTTTAGACAGGTCTAAAGCAACATGATATGAAGAAAATGCAGTCTACTCCAGAAGAACAGAATAGCATACTCTGAGTTGTCCTTATGTTAGGTCCTGATCTGACGATGCCATATGGCTGTGGGCTACACTCGTTCATTAAGCAGACAACATTTGCTTAGAATTCTGTCGCATTATTTTATAGTATGAAGAACACAATTGAACATAGCTGAATAAAATAGAAACAATATTTTCTCCAAACGATTTCTGAGGGAGTGTGGGCATGCTGATATTCTGTGTTGAGTGGTGAACAAAGAAAGGCTGCATGATGCAACTCTAATGATTTGAAAATAGTTGCATGAAAAGCATGAACTCGGATTTGTTTCTTGCACAGGCTGCACACACTTCATCAGTCTCTCAATCACAATTTGAAAAGCACTTGATAATATTCTCACCAGACCTCAAATTTCCCAGTGGTATGCTCCTTGTGAGGCTGTGATGCCCCCTAAAAAAAATCCATGCCTTTGGCCAAAGTGGACCTTTTGCCCTTGGGCTGAATATAATTATAATTCCCTTCTCCCGGCTGCCAATCGCTGTGCATTGAAGGGCCTTTCCCTCACATAGCTCTGTCAGATATCTCAATTCTTATTAGCTAATGACCGCAATTGATCGGGTCCTTTTCATAGGCATCTCAGCTCCGAAGTAGGCTTCAAGTGAAGACAGACATCGGGAATGCAACGGTGTGCGTCCTTCTTATCCAATTCTGAGACGCATATTGAAGATGTTAGAAGAACTGTCCACATGTACTTTTCATCAGCCAACAAGATAAGTAGGCTAACCAACAGCAAAAGCACTAGCCTATGTCAATCTACTATACCCCCTTAGTACAAAAGTTTACCAAACCCCGGATCTAATAGGACTAACGTACCTGAAATATACATGTAACCACCGTACACCGTCCCTGCATGGCCGTAGTGTGGCTCGTTCATTTTAGCGACGTACGTCCACTCGTTTGTCCTGGGGTTGTAGCACTCCACTGTGGCTGCATGGGGAAGAAAGAGAGGAGAAAACAAACAGAGTATTAAAGGGGAAAGTAGTTCAAGAGAGAACTAAGGAGAACAAACATAGCTGCAAACGCAGCCTTGGAGGGTGTCAGTGAGGGAGCTACTGAACCAGGAACCTAAATACAAAGCATACATCCCCCCACCAACCACCACTCCCCTCCCTAGCCCCTTCCCCAGCCCCTACCCTGCAGTGACTCTAGTCTATACCGAGAGTCTAGGGAGTATGCATCTACTCCCCATTACATAATTAGGGCCTACTCTGTACCACTCCACTTATCATAATTCAGTAGTGTGTATGGTGCCAGACTGGGATCTTCTCTTCACTCCATCTGGAACCTCTCAATTGTGCAGTGATTTGTCAGGTTAGAAAATGATTTGTCCAATCAAGTTTCCAGACAGAGGGCAAAGCTGACTTCTCAAGCTGGCTGGCACCCGGGCAGAATGGTTAAGGAGTCTCCATATGGCAGTTGGAAGTAGAAATCATATTATCAGGAAGTCTAAAGGAGAAGCTGGTTTGGAGGGTGATGGGGTTTTAGATACCACCTGACTGTCCAGGTGATCAGGTCAAACACTCAACCCTCCTTTGTCGTAGCCCTGGCTAGGGCTCTGACAGTCATGGACATTTGGATGATCGTTCTTAGTCAGGCAAATGGAAGAGCAAAATATTTTATTTTAATTTTATTTTATTTAAAGGGGCAGTGGGGTCAAAAAACGTGATTATCATCATATTTCCACACTAGGAGGTTGAAATAACACTCTGAAATTGTGAAAATGATAATGTCCTTTTAGTGTAAGACTCCCAAGGGTCAAATCGGCACCGTTTTGGCACATAGGCTACCAGTGTTTCCCAAACTCAGTCCTGGGGACCCCAAGGGGTGCACATTTTGGTTTTTGCTCTAGTACTACACAGCTGATTCAAATAATTAAAGCTTGATGATTAGTGCACCCCATGGGGTCCAGAAAATGGTTTGGGAAATAATGGTAGCCTATGTGCCAACATGGTGCTGATTTGACCCATGGGATCTAATCCCTGGGACCTACCTATAGGGTTTAACCCAGGCCCAGATACAAAGAGCTCTGGCTACAGTTCTGATAGAGCAGTCCCAGTGGACCAAATGGATGGTTTCCAATTCAGAGCATCACTACATCACGTTGTCATCATTATCTCACTAAGGCCAGTGTTCACTTCTCCAATATTTCCTGTGAGAACTTGTCAAAGGGAAGCAGCCTAGGCCTAATTAACATTAACAGTCCATATCATTCCAAGAAGAAGACATATCTTTAGTGAACTTTACTGGGAGACTAAAACGGCAGCACCAGGCATTTAGTGATTCATTAGAACCCTACTAAAATCAGTCATCTGTTCTCTCTCTATTCTCTATCTACTACTTCCTACACAGTTCCTAAACAATAACTGATGACTTGCAAGAATGCATTCTGAAAAATATTCAAAGCTTAAAAATGAAGTAATAGCCCCAGCTAACAAGTACATTTTCACTTGTCCTTAGAGTGCTTGGTGCTTTAAGGTATACATGCAAATGAGTGCTCAAGAACTTTCTTTTACATGCTGTTATATTTACAAGAGCGTCCTACAAATGAATTATTCAAACATCAGAGATAGCTGTGCTGTCATTGTTCCTCACATGTTTGTACTCTGGCTGTCTCAGTGGATTAATATGACAGGCCTTCACATGGACAGTTATGGAGAGAGGCCATAGAGGTATAAACAGGATGGATGTCCTTTAAACCTGAAAATATAACCACATCATCCATCAGAACTTATGTTAACAAATGGTTGTGTGTGTTCGCGTGTGTCACTGTAGACGCATGCACACACATCACCATCCTGTACTCTCAAACCACCCTGACTGAGGGGAGCCTTTCATGTTCTTTAAATCTTTTAAAATAAGCTGACAGAACCTCAGGAACAAATCAAAGTTTCAAAACCCTCCCTCCTCCGCATAGCTACATCAAAAACGATTTATGTTCAAAAGGCTGAACTCTGCATTTGAAACAAGTGATTGAATGTCTGAGTGCCAGACTGGCTTCCCAAGGATAACAGGCACTAACCAGCCAAGGAGACTGTCCATTCAGAGTGTACTCGTGCACGCACGTGCAGGGCCCCCCCCCGAGGACCCATGCCCAATGTGGTAATTACAGCCCAGAGCCCAGAGGAGCAGAGTGGATAGCATGACCTGGCCAGCTTGTCCCCTGCAATTACAGGGCTGCATCGAGGTAGTAGGGTGGCACTCTGCAATGAGAGTCTATGTGCTGAGCTGAGCTGAGCACTGACATCAGATCACAGTATCCTGCAATGCTACTTACAAACATTCCACCCTGACCACCACCTCCTTCACCTTGAGGTTTCTGCTGCAGTCGTTCACAGGGTCTGGCTGCAGCTAGTCCTCCCTCATCTCATCCTACACTCTGCCTGGTCCAGGGCTATGCCACAATCACACAGCCACCTGTGCTACACCAAGTTGTGACAACTGCTGTGCCTTGCATTTGACCATTTCCTGTGACATGTCCCTTTCCAAATATACCCAGACATGTTAAGCATCAGAGCAGGACTACAAGCAGCGTGATAAACCGACCCTGGTGAATTAAACTAACCCAGCTCTCCGGCAGCGTTGCGGCCGCCCACGGCGTAGAGGTGTCCCTTGAGAGCGCTGAGGTGGAAGAAGGTGCGCTTCTCGTTAAGGCACGCCACCTGCATCCACTTGTTGTAGCGCGGGTCGTACCGGAACACCGTGTCCACCGCTGTCTTGCCTTTAGTGTCGTAGTTGCTCTGGCCTCCTACCACGAAGAGGAAGTTGCCGATGACGGCGATGCCGTGCTGGTAACGGGGGGCGTCCATGGGCGCCAGCGCCTTCCACTCGTGGGCCTTCTCGTCAAAGAGACGCAGCTCCTTACTGACCACCAGCTGCTGGCGCAGGACGCCACCCAGGGTGACCAGGTGGCCGCTGTCTGAGCGGATGGCCGTCCTCTCTGACTGCATGACCGGCTGCATGTAGGGCATCATCTGGTAGTTGCTGGCCTCTAGGAGGAGGTTGACGCAGGTGTTGTCTGTGCGCATAAAGTCCACAGTCTGCACGTGGTTGATGAGCTCCTGGGGGTTCATGAGGGGGAAGCGGATGTTCTTCATGAGCTTGGGGGCGTGGTCCATGCGCCCGTCCTCATAGCGGAGCCAGCGGCATGCAGCCTTGAACAGGTCCAGCTCGCTGCAGTGCTTCAGACTGTTACTGGACAGAACGAAGGCCAGCCGCTCAAAGGGCAACTTGACAAAGTCCCCCGTGCCCAGCAGCGAGGGGAAGTTCTTGAGGATGAAGTTATTAACGTATTTGTCTACCTCGGTGAGGTTGTATGTGTTAGCGATGCGCCCCACCTCCACACAGTTATCCAAGGACACCTGCAGCCAAGGAGAGGGGAAGCAGTGAGAAGCAACCACTCTCAATCACACACAGAAACACTACACAAACACATTTTACACAGTGATTTTACTGCAGACCAAATGTAGATTTTAAAGTAAGCAGTAGGGTAGAGTAGTCAGATATCTTAAACTACTGAGTATAACCCCCCTGGCTGGTTCTAAAGGGCTGAGCTAGATGGCTGAGCAGGCTGTGTTAGGTTCCTTACCCCAGATATGAGAAAGACCTTGCAGAAGTCTAGCACCGGGAGGATCTGGAGGAAGCTGGCTGCCTCCAGTGTGTCCTGCAGGTTCTCCATGTTGAGAGACAGCTTGGCCGTGTAGATGAAGTCTATGATCTTCTTCAGGCCTATTCGGTTGACACCATGAAGCTTGATACACATCAAATCCTGTTCCTTCATTCCACCTGCGTGATGAGGCGAGAGAGGAGCATTATACAATGCACCAGTCAGATAAAAACAGAACTGCATCACCTATGAGCTCTACCTTTGACAGTCAAGGCCAACCGAAGAAACAGATGCCACCTCACCAAGCTTTCACACATCTACCATTATGGTTTCATGTAAAGGAAATGTATTCGCCAAAGCCTGAAGACTGTTGTATAATTCACCCAGAAAGGGCTGTGAGTTGCAGTAAAAAGCATTTGCCCAGCGTCGCAGCAGCATACTTCCCCTCCTTACTACAGGCATAAACTGTGACTCACTTCCCTCTTAACACATCTATTTCAGCTCAACAACACTTGTGAACCTCTGAGATACGCTGCACACTTGTCAAATATCTGTTCAACCACTTTACACGTATTAAGGCTTTCCAATTTTGGCTGTTAAGAAAAGGACATAATATTGCCTAACTTTTGGGGAATAACTCCATCTATCAAAGTTATTTCTATTCACATCATCAGTGAGGCAGTTGCTAAGCTACAACAAGAAGAAATAAAAGAAAAACCGAAATGCTGAATATCGTTGCTGTTCACAGAAATGATTTCCCAGGCATTGTACAATAAAATAAAGCACATTTCTAAACAACGCCAGGCTCATCTCCGTGATGAATGCAATATTTGCATTGTCTTGTGAAAAGCCTTATTATTTTGCTAAAAGCACAAGGCAAATCAAAACCTTAACGCCTGGGGAAAAGGCCTGATGTCTAATTCAAGGTAAGGTACACTCTATATTAGAGGTCGACCGATTAATCGGAATGGCCGATTAATTAGGGCCGATTTCAAGTTTTCATAACAATCAGAAATCGGTATTTCTGGACACCAATTTCTTTTTTTTACACCTTTATTTAGCCATATTTTAAATTTGATTTTACCTTTATTTAACTAGGCAAGTCAGTTAAGAACACATTCCTAGTTTCAATGACGGCCTAAAAGCGGTGGGTTAACTGCCTTGTTCAGGGGCAGAACAACAGATTTTTACCTTGTCAGCTCGGGGATTCAATCTGGCAACCTTGCGGTTAACTAGTCCAACGCTCTAACCACCTGCCATACATTACACTCCACGAGGTGCCTGCCTGTTACACGAATGCAGTCAGAAGCCAAGGTGAGTTGCTAGCTAGCAATAAACGTATCCTATAAAAAACACATCTTATAATCACTAGTCAACTACACATGGTTGATGATATTACTAGTTTATCTAGCGTGTCCTGCGCTGCATATAATCAATGCGGTGCGCATTTGCGAAAAAGGACGGCCGTTGCTCCAACGTGTATCTAACCGTAAACATCAATAACTTTCTAAAAAAAAAATGTTTTAAATTGTGTATGTATTTTTAAACCTGCATATTTAGTTAATATTGCCTGCTAACATGAATTTATTTTAACTAGGGAAATTGTGACACTTCTCTTGCAACAGAGTCAGGGTATATGCAGCAGTTTGGGCCACCTGGCTCATTGCGAACTGTGTTAAGATTATGCCAGGTGCACGGTGTTTCCTCCGACACATTGGTGCGGCTGGCTTCCGGGTTGGATGCGCGCTGTGTTAAGAAGCAGTGCGGCTTGGTTGGATTGTGTATCGGAGGACGCATGACTTTCAACCTTAGTCTCTCCCGAGCCCATACGGGAGTTGTAGCAATGAGACAAGACAACAATTGGACAACACAAAATTGGGGAGAAAAGGGGTAAAAAAAAAAAGGTATTTCTTCCTAACAAAGACAGCCAACTTTGCCAAACGAGGGATGATTTAATAACAAAAGCGCATTTGCCAAAAAAGCACAATCGTTGCCACACTGTACCTAACCATAAACATCAATGCCCTTCTTAAAATCAATACACAGAAGTATATATATAAGTAATCCTTCTCACCCCCCCCCCCTTAAAAGATTTAGATGCACTATTGTAAAGTGGCTGTTCCACTGGATGTCATAAGGTGAATGCACCAATTTGTAAGTCGCTCTGGATAAGAGCGTCTGCTAAATGACTTAAATGTAATGTAAATGTAAACCTGCATATTTAGCTAAAATAAATCCAGTTAGCAAACAATATTAACCAGGTGAAATTGTGTCACTTCTCTTGCGTTCATTGCACGCAGAGTCAGTGTATATACAACAGTTTGGGCCGCCTGGCTCGTTGCAAAATAATTTGCCAGAATTTTACATAATTATGACATAACATTGAAGGTTGTTATGGATGCCACCCGTTAGATAAAATACGGAACGGTTCTGTATTTCACTGAAAGAATAAACGTTTTGTTTTCGAAATGATAGTTTCCGGATTCGACCATATTAATGACCAAAGGCTCGTATTTCTGTGTGTTAATTATGTTATAATTTAGTCTATGATTTGATATTTGATAGAGCAGTCTGACTGAGCAATGGTAGGCAGCAGCAGGCTCGTACGCATTCATACAAACAGCACTTTCATGCGTTTTGCCAGCAGCTCTTCGCAATGCTTCAAGCATTGAGCTGTTTATGAGTTCAAGCCTATCAACTCCCGAGATTAGGCTGGTGTAACCGATGTGAAATGGCTAGTTAGTTAGTTAGCGGGGTGCGCGCTAATAGTGTTTCAATCGGTGACGTCACTCGCTCTGAGACTTGGAGTAGTTGTTTCCCTTGCTCTGCAAGGGCCGTGGCTTTTGTGGAGCGATGGGTAACAATGCTTCGAGGGTGGCTGTTGTCGATGTGTTCCGGGTTCAAGCCCAGGTAGGGGCGAGGAGAGGGACGGAAGCTATACTGTTACACTGGCAATACTGAAGTGCCTATAAGAACATCCAATAGTCAAAGGTTTATGAAATACAAATGGTATAGAGAGAAATAGTCCTATAATTCCTATAATAACTACAACCTAAAACTAATTACCTGGGAATATTGAAGACTCATGTTAAAAGGAACCACCAGCTTTCATATGTTCTCATGTTCTGAGCAAGGAACTTAAACGTCAGCTTTTTTACATGGCACATATTGCAGTTTTACTTTCTTTTCCAACACTTTATTTTTGCAATATTTAAACCAAATTGAACATGTGTCATTATTTGAGGCTAAATTGATGTTATTGATGTATTATATTAAGTTAAAATAAGTGTTCATAAAGTACTGTTGTAATTGTCATTATTACAAATAAATCTAAAAGAAAAATCGGCCAATTAATCGGTAGCGGCTTTTTTTGGGGGTCCCCCAATAATCGGTATCGGTGTTGAAAAATCATAATCGGTTGACCTCTACTATATACAAAAGTATGTGGACGACCCTTCAAATGAGTGGATTTGGCTATTTCAGCCACACCCGTTGCTGACAACTGTATAAAATCCATAAAGTTAGTTTGTCAAATTGCTGCCCAGGTCAACTATAAGTGCTGTTAATGTGAAGTGGAAATGTCTGGGAGCAACAACGGCTCAGACACTAAGTGGTAGGCTACACAAGCTCACAGAACGGGACCACCACATGCTGAAGCGCGTAGTGCGTAAAAATCGTCTGTCCTCGGTTGCAATACTCACTACCGAGTTCCAAACTGCCTCTGGAAGCAACGTCAGCACAAGAACTGTTCTTCGGAAGCTTTGTGAAATGGGTTTTCATGGCCGAGCAGTCTCACACAAGCCTAAGACCACCATGCGCAATGCCAAGCGTCGGCTGGAGTGTTGTAAAGCTTTCCGCCATTGAACTCTGGAGCAGTGGAAACACGTTCTCTGGAGTGATTAATCACACTTAACCATTTGGCAGTTTGGTGGACAAATCTGGGTTTGGTGGATGCCAGAAGAATGCTACCTGCCGAATGCATAATGCCAACTGTAAAGTTTGGTGGATGAGGAATAATGGTCTGGGGCTGTTTTTCATGGTTCGGTCTAAGCCCCTTAGATTCAGTGAAGGGAAATGTGAAGGGAAATCTTAACGCTACTGCATACAATGAATGACATTCTACACAATTCTGTGCTTCCTAATCGCCCAACCGCACGAATGTTCTTGTGGCTGAATGGAAGAATGTTCCCTCAGCAATGTTTCAACATCTAATGGAAAGCCTTCCAAGAAGAGTGGAGGCTGTTATAGCAGCAAATGGGGGGACCAACTCCATATTAATGCCCATGATTTTGGAATGAGATGTTCGACGAGCAGTTGCCCACATACTTTTGGTCATGTAGTGTAGCTTGTCAGATTGTAGAGATGACAGAGGAAGTAAATAGCAGCATCTCAAACCCTGGAGGATTCACGTTGTGCTTAAAGAGAAAGCACTTTGGGAGAAGCCTCTTTCGGGGAGATTGACACGTTAATAATATTTCCATCAACCAGGCAGGAGAAACAAGACAGAGACCAACAACGCCCTTCTGATTCGCCATGGCTTGCACACACAGAGACAAAGACACAGACAGACACACAGACAGAGACAGAGACAGAGACAGACAGACAGACACAGACAGACAAAGACACACAAAGACACACAGAGACAGACACACACAGACACACACAGACAAAGACACACACACACAGACAAAGACACACAGACAGAGACAGACAAAGACACACAGACAGAGACAGACAGAGACACACAGACAGAGACAGACAAAGACACACAGACAGAGACAGACAAAGACACACAGACAAAGACACACAGACAGAGACACACAGACAGACAGAGACACACAGACAGACACAGACAGACAGACAGACAGACAGACAGACAGACACAGACAGACAGACAGACAGAGACAGACAGAGACAGACAGAGACAGACAGAGACAGACAGAGACAGACAGAGACAGACAGAGACAGACAGAGACAGACAGAGACAGACAGAGACAGAGACAGAGACAGACAGAGAGAGACAGACAGACAGACAGAGACAGAGACAGAGAGACAGAGACAGACAGAGAGACAGACAGAGACAGACAGACAGACAGACAGACAGACAGACAGACAGACAGAGACAGACAGACAGACAGACAGACAGACAGACAGACAGAGACAGACAGACAGACAGAGAGAGACAGACAGACAGACAGAGACAGACAGACAGACAGACAGACAGACAGACAGACAGACAGACAGACAGACAGACAGACAGACAGACAGACAGACAGACAGACAGACAGACAGACAGACAGACAGACAGAGACACACAGAGACAGACACACAAAGAGGCACACAGAGAGACAGACAGACACACACAGAGGCACACAGAGACAGACAGACAGAGACACACAGAGACAGACAGACAGAGACACACAGAGACAGACAGACACAGACAGACACAGACAGACAGAATGCTTCAATCAGAAGGAGATTTTCGCAACAACCAGACAACACAATGCTAACAGCTACAGAGCCCCAGAGTGGAGAGTGATTGATGGATGTGTGACAAGCAGGCTAATTCTCTGATCACTCAGTCTGTTAATGAACATTAAACACAATATGCTGTTATCCCATCCTGTGATTTGTGCTGCGGGTGAGAGACAGAGGCATATTGTCTTACCTGTGAACATGGCTTTGAAGTAGTCGCTGGAGGAGGCCATCATGGCGCGGTGCACTGGGAAGGCTTCGTCTCCGTCCCCCGCCACCAGCGTGACATCACACAGTAATCCCTCTATCCTCAGCTGGTCAAATCCCTGGGAAGGAGGGAGAGAGAGAGAGACCAGCCTGTTAGAGAGCTGCTCTGTGTACTGTGGAGAGACCCTATCTGTCCTGAACCATGGCCTCATTCCGGAGGGGCTCAACCTGCTCCCTATAGCCCTGCCCAGACTGTTACACCGAGACTGGATGATCCTAACTCAATCACTACACGACAGCGCTACCGTTTCATGACAACCTTCCTGCCAATAAAACACGTATATCCCTAAAATCATTATTTGTCTACCTTCATAAAGAAAATGTTACAGCATGTTTTACATTTCCTATTGATTTAATGTAAATTCCTCCCAGGAAAATATTTTTTGGGGGGTAAAACCAGACAAATACATGTTAAATGAATATGCCACAGAACTATAATGCTCACCCGGCTTAATAGCAATATGTAGCAATGATATCACATTTTCTACTGGTCAAATTGACGGTTTCTAGACGGCTTCCTTGACATTCCGAATACAAAGTCATTACTCCAGCAACATTTTTTTTAACGTTCTTATGTTGAGGAAAAACTGATGTCGATGTTAGCTAAATAGGACAATTATGGTGTTGTTAAACCCACAGTGGAGTCTAAATGCTTCTGCATGCTTCCCATCTGATGACAACATTTGGTGACGTTTTTGTTTGTTTTGGTCTTCGGCAAGGTTTTTTTTTTTTTACATTTATGAGGCAAGCCGAGGTCAGTAGCCGAAGTCTACGCCCAGTTGCCGGTGATTGGTCAACAGTAGGGATTCTTCAATAAGTTCTTCAATAAAGTGTTATTATTCAACAAAAAATATTTTTAACATTTTACCCCCTTTTTCTCCCCAATTTTGATCTTGTCTCATCACTGCAACTCCCCAAGAGGCTCAGAAGGCGAAGGTCGAGTTCATGCATCCTCCGAAACATGACCCACCAAGCTGCGCTTCTTAATTATTACGTGCCTGCTTAACTCGGAAGCTAGCCGCAACAATGTGTCGGAGGAAACACTGTTTACCTGATAAACAAGGTAAGCTTGCAGGCGCCCAGCCTGCCACAATGAGTCGCTAGAGAGCCACGAGCCAAGTAAAGCCATCCCCCGGCCAAACCCTCCCCTAGCCCGGGTTTACGCTGGGCCTATTGTGCGCTGCCCTATGGTACTACTGATCACGGACAGTTGTGCTGGCTACAACCAGGCCTGCCCTGAGAACAGTCTTGGTTTCCACTAATGAGATGCTGCTATAGTTACACTCGCAATGGTCCACCCATTATACCATCATTGACAAATTAATTATATTTCTATGGCAGCACATGCATTCAGGAGTAGAGGAAAGGAGGCAATGTGCATCTAAAAAAAACGTTTTTATTTCTTTGCTATTACCATCATCCAAAATTATATGACCATCACAGCCCTACTTGCAGCAACGACAGAGACAGTGTCAATGTGATTAAGTGACATCCTACATCAGCATTGGGCTAAATCACACGTATACACCCACTCTGTGCTGTGTTCCCGAGACCTTTTCAACACAATAATACGCTCTTCAACAGCAGGTAAAAAAAACTATTCACCAGCTAAAAGGCTATTACACTGTTGAAAGGAAACCTTTGGAGCACTCTGTCTAACAACACGTCCACACAACACACCTCCATCACAGTGGCAGGTTGTGGAATACACACAGTGTGGAAAGGTCACACATTGACTAGTCCAACAGCTTTCTGCCAGCTCCTGCCTGGCCTGGGGGCCCCTCTCTCTGTGACGACCTTCACATGTGGACAGAGACTGGCATGGGCAAGGCAGGCCTTGGAGTCTGACTCACTGAAGGACTCACTCACCATGTCTCTCCCTTCCAACTAGCTACTGTATATAAACAATATCATGGATTGCTTCTACAATGCAGTTGTTATTACGCTTTCTTTTTATCTTCTCATATGCAGAAGACATCTTGTTCTATGCGTGCAATGAAAAAAGTAGACCATTTCAACTAGAGGGAACAGTCCATTTCAATCCAACTTCACGAAGACACAGTTTGACAACTCTTTGTAGAGAGCATAACATACCGTTTTCAATGTTCTTAGAACATTTGAGTCAACGGAATAATGTACCGATCATCCTCCTTATCAAATGCAGTGAATGGGTATGAAAGTCAAGCCTTATATATCTTAACCAGCTTGCACACGTGACCCTGATTTATTCCGTTATTTATGTGCTTTGACCCTCCACACGCATCACATCCTGACTTCAGATGTGCCAGTGATTAGAGTGCGTGAGTCGTGTTCTTAGTGTGGGTGTGATTGTTAGAATTATAGAAAGGTGACGCGTTCCCTGCATTGTGAAAAAACTCAACAGATTTTTTCTAAGGCTGACCCCATTTAGTCGACAGGTCCATTGTTTGGTCGACAGAGATTTCTACCATGCCCAAACCCGGACACTTGCATGCGTGCGCCATCATGTGCAAATAGATTTTGTCCCCCCACACCAAACGCGATCACAAGACGCAGGTTGAAATGGATTAAACATGTAAGGCAATTTAGCTAGCTAGCTTGCAGTTGCTAGCTAATTTGTCCTATTAGCTAGCTTACTGTTGCTAGCTAATTTGTCCTGGGATATAAATGTTGAGTTGTTATTTTACCTGAAATGCACAAGGTCCTCTACTCTGACAATTAAGCCACACATAAAACGGTCAACCGATTAATTTCTTGTCGTCTCTCCTCCTTCCAGGCTTTTTCTTCTTTGGACTTTATATGGCAATTGGCATCTAACTTTCATAATAAGGTGTATTACCACAACCGACCAACTTTTAATCATCCACGTGGGTATAACCAATGAGGAGATGGCATGTGGGTATATGCAGGAATTGCACCGTGTTCAGCATCACAAATAAAACGGACTTCATTTTAGGGCTTGGCAATGCAGACACACGGCGTTTGCAAGCATTTTGCAACTCATGCATGGAGCGGTGTGGTCAGCATGTAGTCAAGCAGTCGCAAGACACCTGTCGCACCTGATTCGCGCCTGTCTCAGAGGACTAATCCATTGCGGAGGCCACGGGGACGGCACAGTCCATCACTTTAAGACATGTGATAGTGAAATTGTACATGGCTATATTATGTATTTAAAAAATGGTGCAACACTAAGAAATCCAAAATGATTTGATAACAAATGCGCTTTATGGATGTGGATATGGTCACTATATGCGGTTCTGAAACAATCTTCAGTGCGCCGTATAATTAATGAGCCTTTCCCTATGTTGCTATGTGCATACTAGCAAAATTAACCATCATATTGGGATTGAGAACAATGCTGCGGAGGCAGTCCTTGCCTTAAAAACTATTCGGACGGGATTAGTTTTACTGGGTGTGGTCGGGTAATGTAATTATGTGCACAAGCACAAAACACCACATCTGTCATTTTAGTCCCGTCCGAATCTGCCATGTCAGTAATTTGTACTGTTTTTGTGGCGAACTCAAAGGTCCTCTGATAATACTAGACCTATGCGAATCGACATCCCTGTGTTTTGAAATGTCTAAGTTGGACAGGTGTTTCTAACAGTTTGAGCAAGAAAACTATAACGGATTCGATACATTGAATGAAGTGCTGCGCATCATCAAAATATTTGAAGGTCCTATATGTATCAACTTTCACAGTGAATGTTTTTGTTCATACGTTTTGTGAGTATGAATTGAATATTGTCAAACTAGTTCTGTTAATAGATCGCAAAGCAGCATACAACTGACCTACATGTTGGGAAATAATAAGTTCACTTTCGCATCCACAGACTTAAAACGCATCTCAAGAGCAAGTGCACTGTTTAGCTCACATCTGAAGTCTGTGGGGCATTTAGGACGTCTAATGCGGATCGCTAAAATATCCTAATGATTATGATCACACTTCCTCAATTCAAATATTATTTCGACACTATACCAAAGACGGTTTGGTATGGTTTAGAAATTTGGGAACCAAGCTCGAGTTATCAGTGTAGCCCTTTTATCGTCTGGACTTGTCTTCACACCTAGAAAATAAAACACCAGGTGTCCGTTATAACTGTCAATTAATTAGAAAAAATGAAATAATTACAGGGAGCAGTTTGGAAAAAACGAATCCCATCCGAACCGTCCTCTGGAATAATGGAAATTCTGGTGTAATAATTACAACACCAACGTTGTCTAGTAATACTAGCCCCGTGCGAATAGGGCTTAGCCCAATTGTCTAAGAAAATTGAGGAGCGGGCAAACTCCAATTTATATTGGTATATAATCAATAGCCTAACTGTTAAATGTGCCTTGCTTTATTCATCATGCATATATATCTAATGAAATAAGACAAAAGCTGCTTCTGTTGCCATTGAGTGTTTGTTTTCTAGCCTACTGATTCCGTGTACACAGAGTCTCATGCAATGGCAAAATGTCGGATAAAGCAATTTCACATATTTGGCATTTATTATGCTGTAATTTCAGTTACAACAGACTAGTACTACTTATAATTTATTTTGTGTTGTTTACACTGTTCCAAACAGGCAGAAAAATAATATCGTAATCTAACAGCACGTGATTATCACAGATATGCAAGCAGCCCTCGCTCCTATTCCCTCCTTTTTTTATGATCTCCTTCTTATTGTTATTATTATTACGATCATCACTATAATAATAATAATAATAAAGTAATGTCATTATCATTACTTACAATGTTCCAAAAGGTCAGAAAAATGCAACTATTTTCTTGATCTCCTAAATCAAATGTCTTCCACACATCTGACTTCCCCTTTCCCTCATGAGAAACCATTATACATTCGCCCGTTTCGAGTTTCTTTTTCACGCCCTCAGCATTCATTTTGCTGTCGACATTACTGTGTTTGGAGTTTGTTATAAGCAATTTATTGATGTGACTATGATCGGCTATAGGTCGGGCCCTATTGGTCAGATGCGATGAAATGCGTCCATGTTTCACATAAAGAGAGCAAGGGTTGAGGGAACGGGGAATGTTTTTCCTAAACAAATTAGGGATTTCGGTAACATAGCTTTTGAGTCAGAAGCAAAAAAAGAAACTAAATGGCTGAAATGATGTAGCAGCTTCAGCACGGACAGCGCAATAAACACTTGCTGTGCTGTGGTGCCTTTTTGCTGCAGTAGAGAGGAGAGCGAGACAACGTGCACCAGTCACCGAGGCACTAGTGTTTTTTAAAGTGTGACCGCCGGGCTCGTTCTTGAGTCATGTGTGTTTCTTAATTTTTTAATCAAACAGTGTGCTTAAAACATCAGACAAACTCAGTACATTGTCTCCCGAGTGGCGCAGCAGTCTAAGTAAGGCAATGTATCTCAGTGCTTAGAAGTGTCACTACAGACCCTGGTTCATCCTTGTATCACAACCGGCCATGATCGGGAGTCCCATGGGGCAGCACACAACTGGCCAACAGAATTTGTTCTTAACTGACTAACCTAGTTAAATAAAGGTTCAATAGAAAAATATGTAGTTGGTTTTATTCAAACACATGGGTGTATCTGTCTATATATGGCAAAACAAGTTAGAACATTTAGAAAATGGTCAAAATGTTTTGTGCATGTGCTATGCAAAAACCTGGCAGTGAAATTCACACTTCTACTCAATCCAACATATTGAATTTAACTTCACACTGCTTAGTATATAATACTTCATAGAATGGCTGATTTGCTCATATTTGCAAAGGCCTTTCTGTGATTTGTCTAGAGGACTGGGAGGAAGGAATATAGATGCATAATGATCTGCTTGTTATTGTGTCAGTAAGGGGAAAACACTGCATAATGATCTGCTTGTTATTGTGTCAGTAAGGGGGAAACACTGCATAATGATCTGCTTGTTATTGTGTCAGTGAGGGGAAAACACTGCATAATGATTTGCTTGTTATTGTGTCAGTAAGGGGGAAACACTGCATAATGACCTGCTTGTTATTGTGTCAGTAAGGGTGAAACACTGCATAATGACCTGCTTGTTATTGTGTCAGTAAGGGGGAAACACTGCATAATGATCTGCTTGTTATTGTGTCAGTAAGGGGAAAACACTGCATAATGATCTGCTTGTTATTGTGTCAGTAAGGGGGAAACACTGCATAATGATCTGCTTGTTATTGTGTCAGTAAGGGGGAAACACTGCATAATGATCTGCTTGTTATTGTGTCAGTAAGGGGAAAACACTGCATAATGATCTGCTTGTTATTGTGTCAGTAAGGGGAAAACACTGCATAATGATCTGCTTGTCATTGTGTCAGTAAGTGGAAAACACTGCATAATGATCTGCTTGTTATTGTGTCAGTGAGGGGAAAACACTGCATAATGATCTGCTTGTCATTGTGTCAGTGAGGGGGAAACACTGCATAATGATCTGCTTGTTATTGTGTCAGTAAGGGAAAACACTGCCTGAAACCTTCTACTCTTCAGTTAACAGACACACACACACACTCTCCTCCCTTACTCTCGGTCTTCCTCTCATGAACACACACACACTACTCTCTCGCTCCTAAACACATACACACACACACTGCCCCAACTTTTAAAACATTAGGCACCAAACAGAATTTAATGAGCACAAGAAAGACATTGATTTGTGGTATAGTTTAAGCTTACACTAGGCCCATATGAATCCTACCTTTGACGCACATCTCATGAGTAGCAGACCCTTTTCCTTTCTTCCTGTGCCAATCAAATTGTTACCAGGTTGTTAGCTAGGTAGGTTTCATTACTGAACAACATTGTTTGTTATCAAACCAATAATTAGCGTCCCGGGATTAATTTAAAACGGCCCGCAAAATGGTTTTTGAAATCCTTTAAAATGGTTATAACAGGCGATGAAATGATACAATGTATCATCATTGCTCGCTCTAAGTGCTGCTCCAATGTAACAAATGTACAACTAACAACAGACCCATCAGGGTCTGCATCCCCGTCTCCATCATGGCTAAATGATATATTTTTGAACTGACTGAGGAATAGATGCTCATGAAGAGCAGAAGGAGAGAAGCGGGTGAATGAGGGCTGGTAGTTATGGTTATAGCTGGTAGGGGGTTATGCTGGCTGATTACAGCTGCTACACGTGATGTGAGCATGAAAGTGAAGTGGATATGACTGGACCTGTGCATACCAGAGACTAGTGGCTGTCCCTTCAATTCAACTGAATTCATAAACATTTTATAACAGGAGTCAGCAGGTTCTTTAGATCGCTAGGGCTGAAAATTTTAGTAGAATCATATGAAATGGTACTACTTCCTTCTAAAATGTTGATATCATGACATTTTGGTACTGTGATATTACAGTGGTACAGGTATACCATGCAATACTACAGTAAAGGAAAAATGACTTGTGATTTAGAGTTGCATAAAAATATCATACACTAGAGATTAGATTGTTGGAGATAGATGAGCATGTTTGGTGCTGCACAGGAACTACTTTTTGTTACCGACAATGGGTTTTAGAAAACTGTTTTCTACAGAAAACCTAATTGAAACAATCCCAGGGCCATTTGTGTAATTTCTTGTTGTGTTGTAGATATTTTTAGATTTGGGTAAAGGCCAGATCAGACCCTTGGCCTTTGTCTGGAAGATTCTCAGACACCATACAGACATACTATCTAGCTTTTCAATCCATCACTGGACCTCTGAAGGCACATGAAAATCACCCTGGCATATTTCATTAGGGCTTTTATGAGGTTCATCAATCTGAACATCCTCCGAAGCAACACCATCTCTCAGTCTCTCTCCTGTACCTCCTCCTCCCATCCATTACTGCTCACCTGAAGGACCACTGAGCTGTGTGTGTTGCTTGTGAAGAAGCGAGTGTTTCCTGTTTTGGAAGCCTGTAGGTGGGCAGATATGCCCATGTCACCACACCCCAGCGACACTTTCATGTGAGGGTCGTCGTCCTCCACGAGGGATCTTCAGGGGAGGCAGAGAGGGAGGGGAAGAGAGAGGGAAAGAGATGTTTAGCTCACAATCATGCAGTACAAGCACACATTTATAATAAAAATCAACTTATTGAGTGTGTTTTGCAAGCACAGTGCATTCGGGAAAGTATTCAGACCCATGTACTTTTCCCACATTTTGTTACGTTACAGCCTTATTCTAAAATGGATTAAATATTATTTTGTTCTCATCTACACACAATACCCTATCAGGACAAAGCAACAACAGGTTCCTTATTTACATAAGTATTCAGACCCTTTGCTATGAGACTTGAAATTGAGCTCAGGTGCACCCTGTTTCCATTGATCATCCTTGAGATGTTTCTACAACTTGGAGTCCACCTGTGTTAAATTCAATTGATTGGACATTATTTGGAAAGGCACACACCCGACTATATATATATATAAGGTCCTACAGTTGACAGTGCATTCCAGAGCAAAAACCAGGCCATGAGGTCGAAGGAATTGTCCACAGAGCTCAGAGACAAGATTGTGTTGAGGCACAGATCTGGGGAAGAGTAGCAAAAAATTTCTGCAGCATTGAAGGTCCCCAAGAACACAGTGGCCTCCATCATTCTTAAATGGAAGAAGTTTGGAACTACCAAGAGTCTTCCTAGAGCTGGCTGCCTGGCCAAACTGAGCACTAGGGGTAGAAAGGCCTTGGTCAGGGAGGTGACCAAGAACCCGATGGTCACTCTGACAGAGCTCCAGAGTTCCTATGTGGAGATGGGAAAAACGTCCTAAAGGACAACCATCTCTGCCGCATTCCACCAACAGTAAAAGGCACATGGCAAACTCCAAGCGGGCCGTCAAAAGGCACCTAAAGACTCTCAGACCATGAATAACAAGATTCTCTGGTCTGATGAAACCAAGATTAAACTCTTTGGCCTGAATGCCAAGCGTCACGTCTGGAGGAAACCGAGCACCATCCCTACGGTGAAGCATGGTGGTGGCAGCATCATGCTGTGGGGATGTTTTTCATCGGCAGGGATTGGGAGACTAGTCAGGATCGAGGGAAAGATGAACAGAGCAAAGTACAGAGAAATCCTTGATGAAAACCTGCTCCATAGTTCTCAGGGCCTCAGACTGGGGTGAAGGTTCACCTTCCAACAGCACAACGACCCTAAGCGCATAGCCAAGACAACACAGGAGTGGCTTCGGGACAAGTCTCTGAATGTCCTTGAGTGGCCCAGCCAGAGCCCGGACTTGAACCCAATCTAACATCTCTGGAGCGACCTGAAAATAGCTGTGCAGTGACGCTCCCCATCCAACCTGACAACCTAATCGCTACCAAAGGTGCTTCAACAAAGTACTGAGTAAAGGGTCTGAATGCTTCTGTAAATGTTTTTAATACTTTTTTTCTCTGTCATTATGGGAAATTGTGTGTAGATTGATGAGGAAAATTACAATTTTATCATTTTTAGAATAAGGCTATAACAAAATGTGGAAAAAGTCAAGGGGTCTGAATACTTTCCGAATGCACTGTACAGCACAGAGGCTAAGGAAGGGGGTTTGAGGAAAAGGATAATGAATACACAGAATTAACAAGTGAAGAGGTCCTATTTCCCCTACATGCATATAGCAGTGGTGAACAAGTCTGTTAAATCGTGGCCACCACTGCAATTTAAAATTATAATTTTTAATCATTTGGGGTGGGGGGAGAAATAATTTTTGGGATGTTAAAACATTGTCAGTGTAAACTCTAAAGACTAAAACCAGATATAAAGTATGTATAAAAGATAACGGAGATATATTTAAAAATAAGATAATATTTTAGAACTAAAAACCAACAAAATAAAACACCAGTTGGTTGTAATTAACGATCAGGTAGAACAGAAAAACAGAAGGCTCCAGAGCTCGTAGGGTCAGAGTTGAATACCCCTGCACTATCCTGTCATCATCCTCACACTTCTGTCCATCAGAAACTGCAATTACCATCCCATAGTTTCTGATGTCAGACGGTCTGGCCATGCTCTCATTGAGATTGTGAGAGAATGACACGACTTGCTTTGGTTGATGCCCCTGAGCCAATCATAATGGTGTGCTCAACTCCTCCGCCACATTCCGCTCCATCAATAGGAGCGCTCCACTCCGAACCCGATGAAGCAATACTAGTGCTCTATGCAACACAGCGATGCAACATCTTTTTAACTACAGAAACTTTAATCAGGCCTATAATTACCGGGGACTGTCAGTGTTTCCACTGATTAGTAGGGCACAGCACCTAAACCATGAGGGTCATTAACTTGAGGACATGCAGGAGGAGAGGGAGCTCACTTTGGGAAGTCGTTCTCCCAGACAAGGAAAAGTAGCACCATGCACTCTTACGAGATGCATCATGGCCAACATTGCTCCACACTCCTAATCACAATGGAGCATGCAACTGCCGTGGGAATTCCTTAAACAGAACAGATTTAATGCTGCTTTAATGCTGTAACAATTCAGTCAGACACATTCAGGCTCACTTGGGAAGAAAGCCCAGACAGTAACTTTTATTAGAAATGGGGCAGTTTGTGTGGACGGAAGACGTTCTTTCCCCTTCTTCTCATCAAATCATTTTGCATTAAAAAATGATTCAATGGTTTCTACTTCAAAGATAGGCAGTGCTGAAATAATCAGACAGAGAGGGGCTGTGAAGCATAATCAGACAGAGGGGGGCTGTGAAGAATAATCAGACAGAGAGGGGCTGTGAAGCATAATCAGACAGAGGGGGGCTGTGAAGAATAATCAGACAGAGAGGGGCTGTGAAGAATAATCAGACAGAGAGGGGCTGTGAAGAATAATCAGACAGAGGGGGGCTGTGAAGGGAGGGGGCTGTGAAGAACAATCAGACAGAGAGGGGCTGTGAAGAATAATCAGACAGAGGGGGCTGTAATCAGAAGAACAATCAGACAGAGGGGGCTGTGAAGGGGGGGGCTGTGAAGAATAATCAGACAGAGGGGGCTGTGAAGAACAATCAGACAGAGGGGGCTGTGAAGAACAATCAGACAGAGGGGGCTGTGAAGAACAATCAGACAGAGGGGGCTGTGAAGAACAATCAGACAGAGAGGGGCTGTGAAGAACAATCAGACAGATAGGGGCTGTGAAGAATAATCAGACAGATAGGGGCTGTGAAGAATAATCAGACAGAGGGGGGCTGTGAAGAATAATCAGACAGAGGGGGGCTGGGAAGAATAATCAGACAGAGGGGGGCTGTGAAGAATAATCAGACAGAGGGGGGCTGTGAAGAATAATCAGACAGAGAGAGGCTGGGAAGAATAATCGCAAATCTCATTCTCCTCACACGGCATGTAAAAACCATGATAATGCAAAAATATATAAAACTAAAACTAACAAAGAAAAATCGAATTCACACGAAGGGAGATCTATTTATAGATCTAGGGCTACCACCATAACTAAGGACAACCAGTCCATATTTATTTACAACACATTCTTTACAAGTTATTTTAAACACATGATATGATGATCATCCAGGAATCTCTAATGAATGTAACTGGATGAGACAATCAGGGGGTCAGTTAATACTATCAGGTATGTTTCTACAGGGAGGTGAGGGTGGATGGACTAGTGGGCTCTAGTGTTTCTACAGGGAGGTGAGGGTGGATGGACTAGTGGGCTCTAGTGTTTCTACAGGGAGGTGAGGGTGGATGGACTAGTGGGCTCTAGTGTTTCTACAGGGAGGTGAGGGTGGATGGCCTAGTGGGCTCTAGTGTTTCTACAGGGAGGTGAGGGTGGATGGACTAGTGGGCTCTAGTGTTTCTACAGGGAGGTGAGGGTGGATGGCCTAGTGGGCTCTAGTGTTTCTACAGGGAGGTGAGGGTGGATGGCCTAGTGGGCTCTAGTGTTTCTACAGGGAGGTGAGGGTGGATGGACTAGTGGGCTCTAGTGTTTCTACAGGGAGGTGAGGGTGGATGGCCTAGTGGGCTCTAGCCTGCAGGAATTCAGGGTGAAAACCACCACCCCTAGATGCTGAGGATTCATGGCTTGAAGAGTGACAAACACACTGACACACAGCACAGGCAGGGTACTGGTACATTTACCCTGTCAGGTGGTAAGTCGGAGAAGCAGCAAGGAGAGAGTGGGTTGTCCATACCACAAAGGAGTGCTGGTGGCTGCCGGAACGAAAAACAAAGAAAACAACATCTAGAGCAGGGTGATGTTATTTGGCCTCCCAAGTTTTCTGAGCAAAAATAATAATAATGTTTGTTCTTAGACATAAAACACTGTAAGTGATTTTAATTGAGTAAATCTGTTCAAGTATTCTTAGGCATAAATAGAGGGGCATATGTGATTATATCCCAATTTAATCAAGGTTTGAAACTATTCTGTTTTGTCAAATACTATATAACAGTTTGGGATTATTGTGGTCAATTTGCTTTGTACAAATTATGTATAACTATGTTCCGGCCCCCATATCATCCGCTCAAGGAAGAATCGGCCCATGACTGAAAGTAATTGGGGACCCCTGACTTACAGCATCCCAGTCATAAAAACTCTGTTTCTTGCTGTCGGTGGGAGGAACAAACACAAATGGCATCTGACGTTTCATCCACGAGCAGCAGATTTATAGTGAAAAACACACACACGCACAAAATAAAAATGTACAGACTAAGCCAATTTTTGTGAACAAGTTTTGCCTCGGGACCAAAATTGTCTAGAAAAATAAATCCGCAAAATATATCTGGATCTTTTTTTTATGCTATATTGACAGTAAATGTAACAATTCTATGAGAAGGGAACAACATTCCCACCTCTTTCATTGTCAATAACACAATTTTGCCCATATTATTGATGAATAATGTTAATAAACTCAATGGTTTGAGACCACAAATCTCTAGATTGAAAATACTGTGATTAAAGAAAAATTGTTGAGAGATTAAATTATTTATTAATTAGTTCATTATAATAATTGACACACTTTCTACCTGGTTTAAGTTCATACTTTTCTATATATATATATATAAAAAGAATCTATAAAAATACACACTGAACAGAAATATAAAACGCGGCCTCCCGGGTGGCGCAGTGGTCGCAGTGCCAGCAGAGATTGGGTTTGAGTCCAGGCTCTGTCGCAGCTGACCGCGACCGGGAGGCCCATGGGGCGGCGCACAATTGGTCTAGCGTCGTCCGGGTTAGGGAGGGTTTGGCTGGCAGGGATATCCTTGTCTCATCGCACACTAGTGACTCCTGTGGCGGGACGGGCACAGTGCACACTGACCAGGTCGCCAGGTATACGGTGTTTCCTCCGACACAGTGGTACGGCTGGCTTCCTGGTTGGATGGGCAGTGTGTTAAGAAGCAGTGCGGCTTGGTTGGGATTGTGTTTCGGAGGACGCATGGCTCTCGACCTTCGCCTCTCCCGAGTCCGTACGGGAGTTGTAGCGATGAGATAAGATAGTAACTACCGTAATTGCTGGACTATTAAGCGCACCTGAATATAATCCGCACCCACTGAATTATTTAAAAATATATATTTTGTACATAAATAAGCCGCACATGTCTATAAGCCGCAGGTGCCTACCGGTACATTGAAACAAATGAACTTTACAGTCTTTAAACGAAACACGGCTTGTAACAAAAATTAAAACAGTAGCCTACCAAGAAAGCCATTGGTCACTATCTTCCTCCTCCTGTGCACTGAAACCACTGAAGCCATCTCCTTCGGTGTCAGAGTTGAATAGCCTCAGAATTGCTTCATCCGATGTTGGATCGTTTTCATTGTCGCTCTCGTCACTTTCATCCTGAGGCAAATACCCCGCTGAGCTCATGCTGCCCCTTCAACACCGCAGCAGTCCAGCCTTTCGAAACCCGTTGATGATGGTGGATTTTTTGACAATGCTCCACGCTGTCAGGACCCACTGGCAGACTTGACCATAAGATGCTCTTCGCTTGCGGCCCGTTTTAGTGAAGGATTTCTCCCCACTTGTCATCCAAGCCTCCCACTGAACAAGGAGCGCCACCTTAAATGCACGATTTACACCGACGTCGAGTGGCTGCAAATACTTTGGGCCAACTGCTTTTCTTCCGTCTGAAAGCTGTTGTTGTCTTTCGGCACTGAGTCAGTTCCTCACGCTGCTGTTTCCAACGTCTTATCATCGACTCATTAAGGCCAAGCTCCCATGCAGCAGATCTATTTCCTTTTCCAACAGCCAGATTTATCGCCTTCAACTTGAAAGCTGCATTATATGCATTTCTCCGTGTCTTTGCCATGATGAGGGTGAGAAAATTACTACCGTAATCAGAATGATGGGAAGTTTGAGCGCGCTCGATTTACGTCACATTATGTGACGGTGCTCAGTTTTTTGGCGGCATGAATCTTGTGAAAGCGGGAAAAATCCATAAATTAGCTGCGTCATTGTATAAACCGCGAGGTTCAAAGTGTGGGAATAAAGTAGCGGCTTATAGTCCGGAAATTACGGTACTAACAATTGGATACCATGAAATTGGGGAGAAAAAGAGGGTAAAAATAAATAAATATATAAAACGCAACATGTTGGTCCCATGTTTCATGAGCTGAAATAGATCCAAGAAATGTTCCATACACAAACAAATTTAGTGAAAAAATTTGTTTGAGTGAGCATTTCTCATTTGCCATCCACCTGACAGGTGTGGCATATCAAGAAGCTGATGATCATTACACAGGTGTACCTCGCCTAAACAGGTGTGCTTTTATTTAGCCTCCACATTACACAGGTGCACCTTGTGCTGGGGACAATAAGAGGCCACTATAAAAATGTGCAGTTGTGTTACACAACACAATGCCAAAGATGTTGTTTTGAGGGAGCTTGCAATTGGCTGAGAATTTAATGTTAATTTCTCTACGATAAGCTGCCTCCAATGACATTTTATAGAATTTGGCAGTATGTCCAACCAGCCTCAGAACTGCAGACCATGTGTAACCATGCCATAGGACCTCCACATCAGGATTCTTCACCTGCACGATCGTCTGAGACCAGCAACCTGGACAGCTGATGAAATTGTGGGTTTGCACAACCAAAGAATTTCTGCAAACTGTCAGAAACCGTCTCAGGGAAGCTCATCTGCGTGCTCGTCGTCCTCACCAGGGCTTGACCTAACCGCAGTTCGGCGTCGTAACTGACTTCAGTGGGCCAATGCTCACCTGAAGTCAGTTACTAGCACGATGGAGAAGTGCGCTCTTCACTAATTAATCCCGATTTCAACTGTGCTGGGCAGATGGCAGACAGCGTGTATGGTGTCATGTGGGCAAGCGTTTTGCTGATGTCAATGTTGTGAACAGAGTGCCCCATGGTAGCGGTGGGGTTATGGTATGGACAGGCATAAGCTACGGACAATGAACACAATTGCTTTTTAATCTATGGCAATTTGAATGCACAGAGATACCGTGACGAGGTCCTGGGGCCCATTGTTGTGCCCTTCATCCGCCGCCATTACCTCATGTTTCAGCTTGATAATGCACAGCCCCATGTTAGAGGATCTGTACACAATTACTCGAAGCTGAAAATGTCCCAGTTCCATGCTTACCAGACATGTAATGTGGAACACGCTGTGTACGACAGCGTGTTCCAGTTCCCGCCAATATCTAGCAACTTCACACAGCCATTGAAGATGGGTGGAACAATGCTCCACAGGCCACGATCAACAGCCTGATCAACTTTATGCGAAGGAGATGTTGTCTTGCTGCATGAGGCAAATGGTGGTCACACCAGATACGGACTGGTTTTCTGATACACACCACTACCTTTATTTATAAAGATATCTATGACCAACATATCCATATCTGTATTCCCAGTCATGTGAAATCCATAGATTAGGCCCCAATGAATTTGGGTGAAATCATTGAAATTGTTGTATGTTGCGTCTATATTTTTGTTCAGCATATATCTATCCAACTATCTATCTATCTAGAGTAGAGGTCGACCGATTAATCGGAATGGCCGATTAATTAGAGCCAATTTCAAGTTTTCATAGTCGGAAATCTGTATTTTTGGGTGCCGATTTTGCCTTTTTTTTTTTACACCTGTATTTAATCTTTATTTAACTAGGCAAGTCAGTTAAGAACACATTGTTATTTTCAATGAAGGCCTAGGAACGAGGCAGAAAAACAGATTTTTACCTTGCCAGCTCGGAGGATCCAATCTTGCAACCTTACAGTTAACTAGTCCAACGCTCTAACCACCTGCCTCACGAGGAGCCTACCTGTTACGCGAATGCAGTAAGTCAAGGTAAGTTGCTAGCTAGCATTAAACTTGTCTTATAAAAAACAATCAATCAACCACTGTCATTGCTCCAATGTGTACTTAACCATAAACATCAATGCCTTTCTTAAAATCAATACACAAGTATATATTTTTAAACCTGCATATTTAGCTAAAAGAAATCCAGGTTAGCAGGCAATATTAACCTGGTGAAATTGTGTCACTTCTCTTGCGTTCATTGCACGCAGAGTCAGGGTATATGCAACAGTTTGGGCCGCCTGGCTCTTTACGAACTAATTTGCCAGAATTTTACGGAATTATGACATAACATTGAAGGTTGTGTAATGTAACAGGAATATTTAGACTCATGGATGCCACCCGTTAGATAAAATACGGAACGGAATAAACGTTTTGTTTTCGAGGTGATAAGTCAAATCCAGAAACTAAGGCTCATATTTCTGTGTGTTTATTATAGTGAACTCTATGATTTGATATTTGATAGAGCAGTCTGACTGAGGGGTGGTAGGCAGCAGCAGGCTCGTAATAGTCAAAGGTATATGGTTTAGAGAGAAATAGTTGACGCGCTGTAATTCCTGTAATAACTTGCGGCTGAACTTGAAAGGGGTTCCTTCGTTATTTTACCGTTCATGTCTTCCATAGAGAATGTCTTGATCTACTTCCAATAAGGTCTGTGTTTTGTTCAGGCTTAAACCGCCTCGGCGTTTTGATACCCGCGTAAATCTCACTAGGATAATGTAACGTTTGTCAAAATATTTTCATAAATTCACTCTACAAAAAAAATGATCTTCGCTTATATTTAGCCAATATTGATCAGTTACCTTGTCCTATGGATATCTACAGTTATAAAATTGGCAAGGTGGTGTAAGCCTACACGAAACATAGACCTTATTTTAAGTTCATCTAAAAATATCCTATGGAATAAATTAATGAAGGAACCGCTTTTCAGATTTTTCTAGGTGTCATGGGAAATATGACTTGCACTTTGGTGGTCAATTCTTAACCATGTCCATTATTAAAATAGGATTACCTGCATATAGAAATTACAGTTTTTGTTTTCAACATTCATCACAGATTACTTAAACTCTATTTTTATTCAAACATTTGAGAGTATCTGTCTCCGAAGCAGACTCTTCAGTATCATTGTCACTTCAGTGTCTGTGTGTTTTACAGATGGCAGAGCACCAGTGTGGGACTATTACATGGAATTGGCATCAGGGAAAGCAAGGTGTCTTATTTGTGATAAAGATGTAAGCATGGGGTCAGCAACGGCTAAATCAAAACATACCACCAACCTGTTGAATCACCTTAAGAACACCCATCCAAAAGCCCATATGTATTATATTAAGTTAAAATAATGTTCATTCAGTATTGTTGCAATTGTCATTGTTACAAAGGTATATTGTCATTGTTACAAAAGTATATTGTCATCAATCGGCCAATTTTTAAAGTAAGTGTGTGTGTGTCATAAATCATAAAAATCGGTTGACCTCTCATCAAGAGATCTAACTATCTATATATCCATATTGAGATCTATCTATCCATCTATCATATTGAGATCCATCTATCCATCTATATTGAGATCTATCCATCTAAATTGAGATCTATCTATGCATCCATCTATATTGAGATCTATCTATCCATCCATCTATATTGAGATCTATCTATCCATCTATATTGAGATCTATCTATCCATCTATATTGAGATTTATCTATCCATCTATATTGAGATTTATCTATCCATCTAGAGATCCATCTATCCATCTATATTGAGATTTATCCATCTATATTGAGATTTATCTATCCATCTATATTGAGATTTATCTATCCATCTAGAGATCCATCTATCCATCTATATTGAGATTTATCTATCCATCTATATTGAGATTTATCTATCCATCTATATTGAGATTTATCTATCCATCTATATTGAGATTTATCTATCCATCTATATTGAGATCTATCTATCCATCTATATTGAGATTTATCTATCCATCTATATTGAGATCTATCTATCCATCTATATTGAGATCATCTATATTGAGATCTATCTATCCATCTATATTGAGATCTATCTATCCATCTATATTGAGATCTATCTATCCATCTATATTGAGATCTATCTATCCATCTATATTGAGATCTATCTATCCATCTAGAGATCCATCTATCCATTTAGAGATCCATCTAGATATCCAGAGATCGATCGGTCTAATATATTATATATAAATAAATAAATATATATAAATAAATATATATATATAAATATATATATAAATAAATAAAAAATTACTCAGCCACTCACAACCCATTCAAAACCTGGGTCTGCTTTATGGAATGTGGACTGAACCATTTATCAGAAATACATCAGGGAATAATTAATTAAAATTGGCCAAATTGGATGGGGGTTAGGTGTGCGATGCATCTTAATTGCTTTTGTAAATTGGAAGATGACTATAATGAAAACATGCATCTTAAGAGCAGCAGACTGTCTCTATTTCCTCTCATTCACACATCTGTTTGAGGGATTAATTTATAAAAGTGGGGAAGTATTGGATTAAAACTAAAGATAGATGGTTTCACAACACTCTGTTCCTCTATCTCCACCCTACAATGAGGAAATAAAACCCATTGACAGCTGCTCATTCATCAAACGGACACTGTTTAGTAGGCCATTTCTCCACTTCCTGTTTGTGTGACAATCATTGGAATTAAGAATAACAAAATAAAGATAATGCCTTTACTGACAAAACAATTAAAGAATTAAAAGAAACATACTGCACAAAAACACATCACAAACACCAACTAAAGACAATACCCCCCCTCCCCCAGAGAACTGGTTCAGTAAAATTAAATGACTAGATGCTATGCAGCATGCTGATCCAACAAAGCCACTCATTCGCAGCAAGTCATGTTTTACAATGTTATAGTTTGGCCCAGGTTTTCCCTCCAACACCAACACAGGATGATACCATATTTGCTACCTGGCCAACAGTACCTCAAAGGAGGTGAAAAGACCCCTTGCAGCACATCGGGGAAATCCTAATTCACCTCATGAACTCCTCTACTGTGTCTTTTTATAAAACCAGGACATTGTTTCAGACAGGTAAAAGAAAAGAACAGCAAAATCCCTAAAATAATTAATAATGATATACTACAGTATGTTCCAATAGGCTACTGGTGTGAGGGGCAGCTGTGATGCGATTTCATTCTGTGCTAGACTTCTTCTCCCTGTGAATGAGATACACTGAGGGACTGACCTTAGCACATCCCCATCTTTGACTACCCAACATCACTTTTAACTTTGTTGGACACGACGCTGGCCTCTGGATTAAGCTTGAGGGAGCGGCCAGATCAAACAGAAAGGTGCCTTTCTACTCCCCCCCCCCCCCATTGACTTTTGAAATCGGGACGCTGCTTACAAGAAAAGAATAAAATGGTTGCTGTGCCCATTAGTGTTTATACCCATTTGCAAATTAAGCACCAAGCACTTGAAGAGAAAAAACAACAGATTAATTTACAGAAAATGTTAGGTGTATAATAATACTAGCTTTGATGTCAGAATTTTCAACGAGACAAAAAAGTAGCCATGATGTAATATAAGCAGCGGGCATTTTTATTAAAGACAGGGTGCATTTGAACTGCAAACAGATGGCACTCAACTGTTAAGTCGACACAGCAGCTAAACAAACCTTTGATTGATAATGCTCACGCAACCCTCTGGTATCCTCTCCTGCTACATTAATATGAGTGCAGGTGATCTGCAGTTTGTGAGCATCCACTGATGGGATAGTTTGAGAGATTATGCCAAGAAAACTGACATTTCTGATATGAAGGAGAATAGAGTTCCATTCACGCAATATGAGTCACCAATCCTGCACCAAATGTGCTTTACTGAGAAACGCTTAAGATCTCCAGCATTTATTTATCCAGCAGTATTGTCAGCAGATTTTCTATTTCATAATTTAAAAAGTCAGGAAGAAAGATATGCTAATGCTACTGGGAGCTGCCGTAATGCCATCCTATCTGAGCGGTCTGGAACAGAAATAAACCTTGGGGTGAATGCAGCTTATGAAGAGGAGCCACACCAAACACACTGCAGCATCTATTCTCCACTGACTGTCTCAGACAGCAATCCATGTGTTCGAGAAAATGCACTTCTTATTCGTAAAAAGGCAAAGGCCAATTCTATTAGAGACTTATTCTCAACATTAATAAAATACCAATCCTCTCAAGTCTCCTCCACCTGAACACATACACCTGCATAAGCCGATATCAATTCCATTTAGCCTACATAGATTAAAGGCCCCATGCAGTCTTAGTAATTGTATTTTTAAATCATCACTGTATGTCTAGAAGGTGAGGGCCCTGGCGGAGTAGTGCCAGGAAAACAACCTCTCCCTCAACGGCAACAAAACAAAGGAGCTGATCGTGGACTTTAGAAAACAGCAGAGGGAGGCAAGCCCCTTTCCACATCGACAGGACCGCAGTGGAGAAGGCGAAAAGCTTTAAGTTCCTCGGCGACACAACACGGACAATCTGAAATGGCCAACTCACACAGACAGTGTGGTGAAGACGCAACAGTGCCTCTTCAACCTTAGGAGGCTGAAGAAATGTGGCTTGGCACCTAAAACCCTAAACTTTTACAGATGCACAATTGAGAGCATTCTGTCGGTCTGTATCACTGCCTGGTATGGCAACAGCACTTCCCGCAACCACAGGGCTCTCCAGAGGGTGGTGCACTTTGCCCAACGCATCACCGGGGGCACACTGCTTGCCCTCCAGGACACCTACAGCACCTGATGTCACAGGAAGGCCAACAATATCATCAAGGAAATGGCCTGTTCACTTCGCTATCATCCAGAAGACGAGGTCAGTACAGGGGCATCAAAGCTGGGGCCGAGAGACTGAAAAACAGCTTCTATCTCAAGGACATCTGTTAAATAGCCATCACTAGCCGGCTTCCACCCGGTTACTGAACCCTGCACCTTAGAGGCTGCCGCCCTATATACATAGACATGGAATCACTGGTCACTTTAATAATGTTTACATAATGCTTTACTCATGTCATATGTATATACTGTATTTTAGTCAATGCCAATCCGACATTGCTCATCCTAATATTTATTAATTTATTAATTCAATTGTTTTACTTTTGGATTTGTGTGTATTATTGTGAATTGTTAGATACTACTGCACTGTTGGCACTAGAAACACAAGCATTTCGCTACACCCGCAACAACATCTGCTAAATATGTGCATGTGACCAATAAAATTTGATTTGAAATAACTGTTTATTTAAAAAATATGTCAGAGGTGTTTTCATTATCATTTATTTTCCTGAGCTTCTTTGGTGTTAGGAAACAAATGTGAAGATACAGTATTTTACACAGCCCTGATTGGCAGATATGCTGGACTAGAGCCCACCCCCTTAACCAGATGAACAGTCATTGGTCTATTACAAATCAGATCACATTGTGACGTCATGATGTGGACCAAAAGTTTCATCCCACCTGAGCAGGCTAAAAATCCAGGCATTGTTTTGAAAAAGCTCTAAGACAACAGGGCAGTATCATAGTGTTATTTCGACCTCATAGTGTGGAAATATCACCAAAAAACATTGAAAATCACATTTTTAACCGCACTGCCCCTTGAAGAAAGTATTACTTGTCAAATGTCTATTTCTGTAGCAAAGGTTCATTGTGGCCATTTTGTGAAAGCAGAGGTATGATTCATCAGAAAACACTGTCTGGGAGGGAGAGCACTCTGAATTGTAGACAAGCATTATTACTAGCCTATTGTGTCAATAAATCCTGAGTATTGCATAATCAAATCACATTTATATTGGGTTTTTGAGGGTGCGCTCTTCTCAACCGTACTGAATTGATACGCAGGGGGCACAAAACATGTAGGCTTAATGAGTGTTGGAGTGTTTTTGAAAACATTGGACAATCAAACTACGAGAAATGTGGTGCTGTTGTGTTTAGCTGTCTATCACAGTGGACTGGGGACGTGGTATTGCATTGCTGTACCTGCCAGGCCAGGCCACACACAACTTAATAAGCCCATTCACTAAAGAAGAATAATGTAAGATTAGAGTAAGATGCTTATGATGAAACCAGGCTAAAACAGTTAAAAAGAGATTTCCGAAAAAGAGATTTCCTGGCCGGCTCGCTCTCTTGAAAGTAATGAGACTAATGAATGTGTGGTTAAACAAGTTACAGTTCATCTAGTCTACAAGCCCCCCTGCTATGGTATGGGCCACTAGGTTGGAAACTCCACTTTTCTGGTTGCCAAGCCAGGATGATTATCACACAAGTCAAATTGGACTGTAGTGTCCAGCCTCATCGTAACAAGATAAAACAGCAGTGTCAAATTGGACTGTAGTGTCCAGCCTCATCGTAACAAGATAAAACAACAGTGTCAAATTGGACTGTAGTGTCCAGCCTCATCGTAACAAGATAAAACAGCAGTGTCAAATTGGACTGTAGTGTCCAGCCTCATCGTAACAAGATAAAACAGCAGTGTTAAATTGGACTGTAGTGTCCAGCCTCATCGTAACAAGGTAAAACAGCAGTGTCAAATTGGACTGTAGTGTCCAGCCTCATCGTAACAAGGTAAAACAGCAGTGTCAAATTGGACTGTAGTGTCCAGCCTCATCGTAACAAGATAAAACAGCAGTGTCAAATTGGACTGTAGTGTCCAGCCTCATCGTAACAAGATAAAACAGCAGTGTCAAATTGGACTGTAGTGTCCAGCCTCATCGTAACAAGATAAAACAGCAGTGTCAAATTGGACTGTAGTGTCCAGCCTCATCGTAACAAGATAAAACAGCAGTGTTAAATTGGACTGTAGTGTCCAGCCTCATCGTAACAAGGTAAAACAGCAGTGTCAAATTGGACTGTAGTGTCCAGCCTCATCGTAACAAGATAAAACAGCAGTGTCAAATTGGACTGTAGTGTCCAGCCTCATCGTAACAAGATAAAACAGCAGTGTTAAATTGGACTGTAGTGTCCAGCCTCATCGTAACAAGGTAAAACAGCAGTGTCAAATTGGACTGTAGTGTCCAGCCTCCCATCGTAACAAGATAAAACAGCAGTGTCAAATTGGAAAGCCTCACAAGCAGTGTGTCAAATTGGACTGTAGTGTCCAGCCTCATCGTAACAAGATAAAACAGCAGTGTCAAATTGGACTGTAGTGTCCAGCCTCATCGTAACAAGATAAAACAGCAGTGTCAAATTGGACTGTAGTGTCCAGCCTCATCGTAACAAGATAAAACAGCAGTGTTAAATTGGACTGTAGTGTCCAGCCTCATCGTAACAAGATAAAACAGCAGTGTCAAATTGGACTGTAGTGTCCAGCCTCATCGTAACAAGGTAAAACAGTGGTGTCAAATTGGACTGTAGTGTCCAGCCTCATCGTAACAAGATAAAACAGCAGTGTCAAATTGGACTGTAGTGTCCAGCCTCATCGTAACAAGATAAAACAGCAGTGTCAAATTGGACTGTAGTGTCCAGCCTCATCGTAACAAGGTAAAACAGTGGTGTCAAGGGAACTGGGAGCAGTGGACAGAGAACCAAAAATAGAGATACGGAGCAGCCATGATGGGTTAGGGCCAGCCTGCTACATTCCTCAGGGAGTAGAGATCAATGTTTGGGTTAGGGCCACAGCCTGCTACATTCCTCAGGGAGTAGAGATCAATGTTTGGGTTAGGGCCACAGCCTGCTACATTCCTCAGGGAGTAGAGATCAATGTTTGGGTTAGGGCCACAGCCTGCTACATTCCTCAGGGAGTAGAGATCAATGTTTGGGTTAAGGCCACAGCCTGCTACATTCCTCAGGGAGTAGAGATCAATGTTTGGGTTAGGGCCAGCCTGCTACATTCCTCAGGGAGTAGAGATCAATGTTTGGGTTAGGGCCAGCCTGCTACATTCCTCAGGGAGTAGAGATCAATGTTTGCATGAGCTGATTCGGTCACCAAATGGAAAGTCTTACTGCACAATATGCTTTCCAGACAGTTTATTACATGTTTCTTTTTTTCACTTAAGTGAATTGTTTTCCCTCGGATGCCAGGAAAATCAGGACATGAGGGTGTTGGTTCTCCTTACGCCGCCATAGAAAAATAATCCACTTCCATTTCATTTCTTGTTGATCACCGTAGGCCTAATGTTTCATTAATATGATGTCATTTGAAGATCAGATCGTACAGCCTAAACTAATTTGTCCTATGGCCTGGTCTTTCACTGGTTAACATAGGGTCAAACAATCTTATGGACATTAGTTGAGGAAGACAGACGGGAAAATGTTTCTGAATGTTAAAATAGCACAAACCGCTGAATATAATTTTATCAGTGTCCTTGACGCAAGGATGAAATTAACTGTAAAGGACTTTGCATAGTGGCAAGGATAAACACCTGAAATTCCCAGTGAACTTCCATGGGTCTTCTGGGCAGTGCACCTTTGCCATTCCTTCTAAGCGTGAAATCTGCACCACGGGCAGAGGCTATATTTAGACACGAGTGGAATCACTGAAGGCAAACACACAGACCCCTCTCTATAATAATCTCCAGCTAGCACACATTAACACACACACCAGATCTTCTTCTGTGGACTACAGGAACACGCCCCCATCCACATCAGCTGGGCTGCAGTGGAGCGGGTCGAGAGCTTCAAGTTCCTTGGGGTCCAAATCACTAAGGACTTAAAATGGTCTACACACCGTCGTGGAAAAGGCACGAACAGCGCCTCTTCCCCCTCAGGAGGTTGAAAAAATGTTTGGCTGCACTATCTACAGCGGCACCATTGAGAGCATCTTTACCTGCTGCATCACTGCTTGGTACGGCAACAGCACCACCCTCGATTGCATGGCACTACAGAGGGTGGTGAGGACAGCCCAGTAGATCACTGTGGCAGAGCTTTCTGCCATCCAGGGCCTTTATAATCAGTGTGTGAAACGAAGCGCCGGAAAATTGTTAAAGACTCCAACCACCCAAGCCATAGACTGTTCTCTCTGCTTCATCAAAGCAAGTGGCACCAGTGCATAAAGTCTGAAACGGGACATCCTGAACATCATCTTCTATCCCAAAGCCATAAGACTGCTAAATAGCTAACAAAATGGCTATACGGACTGAGTCTAGTTATATACAGACTATCTATCTAGTTTTATTTTTGCACTGCCTCTATGCACACTCACAGGATTCTACACACTTAAGAATGTTCACATTTCTCGCATTACTTATCTCATATGTATATACTGCATAATACACTATCTATTCCATCTATTGCATCTTAGCCGCTCTGTCACTGCTCATCCATATATTTTATACTTATATATTCTCATCCCATTACTTTACTAGACTGTGTGTATTAGGTTTTGTTGTGGAAGTTGTTAGATATGACCTGTTAGATACTGCTGCACTGTCAGATCTAGAAGCACAAGCATTTCACTGCACTCGCAATAACATCTTCTAACCATGTGTAGGTGACCAATAAAATTTGATTTGACTCGCGCACACTGACCCTCCAACACACACACACACTTCACTTGCTCACACACACACACATTTTATACTCACTCTACACACACACTCACATATAATCTTAATTTACGAAGCTGCTACTCTGTTCATCATATATCCTAATGTCTAGTCACCTTACCCCTATACCCATCTACCTCCATCACTCAAGTATCCATGCACATTGTAAATATAGTATTGGAACTTACCCTGTATACAGCTACTGACCGTGTACATAGCTACTGACCCTGGAACTGGCCCTGTGTATAGCTTACTGACGGTAGAACTGACCCTGTGTATAGCTCACTGACCCTGGAACTGGCCCTGTGTGTAGCTTACTGACAGTGGAACTGACCCTGTGTATAGCTCACTGACCCTGGAACAGGCCCTGTGTATAGCTTACTGACCCTGGAACTGACCCTGTATATAGCTTACTGACCCTGGAACTGGCCCTGTATATAGCTTACTGACCCTGGAACTGGCCCTGTATATAGCTTACTGACCCTGGAACTGGCCCTGTATATAGCTTACTGACCCTGGAACTGGCCCTGTATATAGCTTACTGACCCTGGAACTGGCCCTGTATATAGCATACTTACTTACTAACTTATTTTTAGTACTGCATTAATATTGATTACTGAATTGTTGAGGTTATGAATCAATGAAATGTATTATAATGTATTATAAAGCCCTTTTTACAGATCTGCAGATGTCAGAGTGCTATACAGAAACAAAGTCTAAAAACCCAAACAGCAAGCAATGCAGATGTTAGCTCTTATTAGAAATGTATTTATTCCACTGTACTTTTGCCCGTGACATTAAAACTAAAATTCCACCCTATCCATGTGGTAGATGTTAAAGAGGCATCACCATATGCTACTCAGTCTCCATGTTGAAAACGGCCATATCTAGTGAAAAGGGAGAAGCTAAGCACACAGAGCCTATTCCCATCCTTACCGTAGGCTGTATAGAGAAACCTAGAATCAGAAGGAAAAATAGCAACTGGGCCGGGCTAGGAAGGGCATGCCTCAGTATTAAAGTTTGGTCTTTTTGTTAGTCATTTTTATAAGGGAAAAAGCTATTTGACTGTCCTAACGTTAGAGACAAAGTGCTATATGCAATGGTAAAATATGTAGGTCTATAGCCCCAGTATAGTGGTTGGAGTCTGTATGTTAGTTTCTCAATCCATATGAATCATCGTTAAACTAAGTCTCCCATGTGAGAATTGGTGGCTCCAGGACTGGGGTCAAGTCCATGTCAATTCAATTTAGGATACAGAAATAAATTAAATATACAATTAAATAAAAAAAAGTTTTGATATACAATTATGCGCAAATGTTAAATTTGAATTACATTTAGAAATGTACAGTGATTGTAAAGTCATTTTTTCTATGATGTCATTCTGGTTTTGGGAAATTAGCCAAAAACATTACAGGCAGAGACTTGATGCGAGTCCATATGTAAACTAATACACATTAAGACTCAACCCCTTTTTCTTTTAGAGATTTACCTGCCATTCCATTTACCTCAAACCCTGAAGGCATATTCTTGGTGCTTTACCATGTAAATATAATTCGGTGGATGGGAAAAAAATCAAACATTCTACGCGCCTGCAACGCATTAGGGAGTTCACTTAAATAGGGCATAGACGACCGCAATGTAAACAAACTTACAGTATCTGCATCCACTCAGGAGGCATAGAAAGGTAATAGAAAGGCAAGGTAAAATGTAGACATTTTTATATCAATAAGCCGAATGTAACCACATGCAATATTTAATGTAAATGACGCATCTACTGTATGGTAAAGCATATATCGAGACCATCTCATTAATCTTGCAATAAAGAACTAGCAAACAGCCTGAAATTCCACTAGAAATATCAGGATAAAAATGAAGCCAAAAATCAAACACACATTCATCAACTGACCATGAGCTTTTCAATCTAGCTTTAACTAAGAAGCAATGTACCACCGTTCATTTTCACTTGCCAGGATTGACAGCACTGATACCGTCTCTGCTCCTGAGGATGCCAGTCCTCCAAAGCAGATGAATGACACTGTCCTCCAAACCAGATTAAGACAGGTTACTGCTGTACACTATCCTCCAAACTAGACTAAGCAAGGTTACTGTACACTGTCCTCCAAACCAGATTAGGACAGGTTCCTGTACACTATCCTTTAAACCAGATTAAAACAAATTACTACTGTACACTATCCTCCACGGCAGAATAAACCAGGTTACTACTGTATAGTATCCACCAAGGCAGATTAAGCCAGGTTCCGACTGTATACTATCCTCCAAGCCAGGTTACTACGGTATACTAACCACCAAAGCAGATTAAACCAGGTTACTACGGTATACTATCCACCAAGGCAGATTAAGCCAGGTTCCGACTGTATACTATCCTCCAAGCCAGGTTACTACGGTATACTATCCACCAAAGCAGATTAAACCAGGTTACTACTGTATAGTATCCACCAAGGCAGATTAAGCCAGGTTACGACTGTATACTATCCTCCAAGCCAGGTTACTACGGTATACTATCCACCAAGGCAGAATAAACCAGGTTACTACTGTATAGTATCCACCAAGGCAGAATAAGCCAGGTTACTACTGTATAGTATCCACCAAGGCAGAATAAACCAGGTTACTACGGTATACTATCCACCAAAACAGAATAAACCAGGTTACTACGGTATACTATCATCCAAGGCAGATTAAGGCAGGTTACTACTGTATACTATCCTCCAAGCCAGGTTACTACGGTATACTATCATCAAAGGCAGATTAAGCCTGGTTACTGTACACTGTCCTCCAAACCAGATTAAGCCAAATTATTGTACACTGTCCTCCAAACCAGGTTAAACCAGGTTACTGTACACTATCCTCCAAGTCAAAATAAACTTGGTTACTGTACACTATCCTCCAAGGCAGATTAAACTTGGTTACTGTACACTATCCTCCAAGGCAGATTAAGCTTGGTTACTGTACACGGTCTTCCAAGACAGATTAAAACAAGGTTACTACTGTAGACTGGTTAGGAACGATACTCTGATCCCTGCCATTTACCTAGAGCTAGCCTAGCAGGGTGACTGGCAGAGGACATGATATGGGGCTTCTCCCCAGAAAGGAGGAAATGGAGGGAGGAGAGCCTGGAGGGACCCTCCATATTCTGCCCTTCCCCCCTCCACAGCAACAAACAATAGCTCCTAAACCAGGGCAAGCCTGATGCCCTGACAAAGGAAGGCAGGCTCCTCCTCCCAAGCTTGTTGTGGCGGCCGACAGTCCTTGCAGGCGGAAAAACACAGCCCCAGGGAGGGCGGAGAGGGGCAGTGGATGTGGTCCTGGTCCCAAAAAAATTGAAAATGGGCCACGGCCATGGATAATAAGCCATACTGCTCTAGAGGACAGCGTTCCACACGCTGGACAGTCAGCACACCGATCTAGAGGACAGCGCTCCGCTAGCTGGCCAGTCAGCACACCGCTCTAGAGGACAGCGTTCCGCTAGCTGGACAGTCATCACACCGCTCTAGAGGACAGCGTTCCGCTAGCTGGCCAGTCATCACACCGCTCTCGAGGACAGCGTTCCGCTAGCTGGCCAGTCATCACACCGCTCTAGAGGACAGCACTCCGCTAGCTGGACAGTCAGCACACCGCTCTAGAGGACAGCGTTCCGCTAGCTGGCCAGTCAGCACACCGCTCTAGAGGACAGCGCTCCGCTAGCTGGCCAGTCATCACACCGATCTAGAGGACAGCGCTCCGCTAGCTGGCCAGTCATCACACCGATCTAGAGGACAGCGCTCCGCTAGCTGGCCAGTCATCACACCGCTCTAGAGGACAGCGTTCCGCTAGCTGGCCAGTCAGCACACCGATCTAGAGGACAGCGCTCCGCTAGCTGGCCAGTCATCACACGCGGCACAAAGGAGGGTATTAAATCGACACACAACAAAGCTCCCATCATATTTTGCCCAATTAGGCTGCAATGACAGACGGGGACTCCCCATACCCCAAAATAATACACCACAACTGAACAAAATCTAAAACTGAAAATACACCACCACAGCATGCTATGAATAGAATTTGTTCCTTACTCACATATAGGCAGGAGAGAGCGGTGAGGACCTGGATGTCTTAAGAACTTGCACTGGGAATTTCCAGCTGACAGGAGAACCGCTTTTCCATTTTAACGGCATGTTGTCACCAGCACGGAGCTACAGCGCAAACAACGGCAAAGAGCATTTCCATGAACAGGCTTCCAGCGAGGGCTTCCATCCCACTCTGCCCACAAGGATCAGAGGCAGGGAGAGCAGCAGCGACAGCGGTGGAGTGGTTAAGGCAGCAACAGCAGCGCAGGCTACACCGGCTTATGACACTAACGGTAGCAGTGGTAGCAGTGAGAAGAAGCCAATAGATCCTAACGGTAGCTGTGGTAGCAGTGAGAAGAAGCCAATAGATCCTAACGGTAGCTGTGGTAGCAGTGAGAAGAAGCCAATAGATCCTATCTCCTGTGTCTACAGGGGCAACGGCAGCTCACAGTCATCTCTGTTAGAAGGGAAAAAGCCTCCAGTCCTTTGAGGCTGTGCCGTCTCCAGCCCAGCAGCTCAACAACAGTGCCACCTTGTTAAAGGAGCGGCGACTGCAGTGCTGGGCTTGTTATAGTGAGGGGGGAGGTGGAGGGGAGAGGAGGGATGAGTAAGAGAAAGGGAGGAGAAAACCCCACAGCACTGAGCAGAGGCTTAAATACAGTAGCTAGCGTCTCCCCACCCTCAGGAGAGCGGTGCCTAAAATTACCACTAGTTCACACTGGGAAATCAAAAGGAATGTTTGGTATTTCTAACCAGTCCATTAAGTTTACATCTTCCCATTTATAACTGGTAATAAAACCTCTAGTGCGACTTCAGATACACCCACATAGGCTAGGAGGCTAGGTGTAATTCCATGTGGGAGAGAGAGTACATCATAGGAATATAATTATATTTCTATGGACAACTTGTCCCCCTACACCTTCGGAGGTAATGTTTATTCTCCACTTTTATCAAAGATAAAATATAAGCCTAATATGCAAGCATGGCAGATTGTATAGCCTATACTAGTAGATATACAATGAAGATCTCATTCGCTGGACACTTGCAGTTGTATTGTCCCCTCATAGTGTCTCCTGCATGGCCGTCATCCACGGTGCCCTCTTATCTAGCAGGAACACGGAGATCATCTCAATTGCATACTCCTTGCGTCCTCTCTCCTCTTCTCCTTCTCAAAACCCATTGGATCAGAAAGTCAAAAGGGGAGGGACCTCTGGCTTTCTAATCCAATGCGTTTTGAAAAGGGGACAAGGAGAGAGGATGCGAGGAGTATGCAATTGAGATCTTCCCACAGTGTGCAGTAAGCCATGGCCTTGCCTGAGGCAGCTAGCTGATCAAGATGGAACACTAAAACACCTTTAAACCTCAGATCAACATTCACCCAAGCACCAAGAGAAAAATACAACCATGAATAGAGCACTGTGCAGCTCATTTCCACGATTACAGTCCCTCTCGTCCAAAGAGCTCTGAAGGCCCTGTCAAGAAGTCTAAAGCAAAGTAATTTCCTGTGTGCTACTTCCTTTTGACAAGCCCTTTCTCTAGCCCTTTCTCTCAAATCTCTTCTACTCCCATCGTCATGAAAAACGACCTATTGTGGAACTTCTAAAAGTGCCAGCCTCAGCCAAGCTGAGGGTTATAGTCAGCCCACTCCTGCTTTCTCACTCTGGAGCTTAATTAAGGTAATGTCTTCCAACCTGCCCTTAACCCCTCCCTTAAGGTTGACTCCTCACCATCTCGTCCCATATCTAGGGAGAATATCAACCAATGGAACCACTGCAGGTCATTTCTTTGGAGCCATGATGTCTTGGACCACTTCTTCACTATGAAACTCTTTCAACAGAGTACACAGCCTGTTCTCTCAGGCAGGGTAGTCATGTTCTCAGTCTTTGTCTGTGGTTACAGAGGATGACGGGGAGTATATTTTTATGGGTGCAGATTACACTCTATGATGGCGGTAGGAATGAAAAAGACAATGGAAACCAGGGGATTAAAAAACCCTTTGTCAGATGAGTGGGGATGGCGCTGAGCCAGATGTGAGCACATAAAAATTATTAATATGCGTCAGTCTGAGTGAACAAAGCATGGCTGAATACGTTAATTTGTACCTGCTCCTCCTCCATACAAAAATACAATTAATATCAGAGTGAAAAAAACACACCAAGCCTGTCTCTGGATCAAAACACTGAGCTCTGTGTGCAGGTTATACTGACCTGTACTACAGCCTGAGCTCTGTGTGCAGGTTATACTGACCTGTACAACAGCCTGAGCTCTGTGTGCAGGTTATACTGACCTGTACAACAGCCTGAGCTCTGTGTGCAGGTTATACTGACCTGTACAACAGCCTGAGCTCTGTGTGCAGATTATACTGACCTGTACAACAGCCTGAGCTCTGTGTGCAGGTTATACTGACCTGTACAACAGCCTGAGCTCTGTGTGCAGGTTATACTGACCTGTACTACAGCCTGAGCTCTCTGTGCAGGTTATACTGACCTGTACTACAGCCTGAGGTCTGTGTGCAGGTTATACTGACCTGTACTACAGCCTGAGCTCTGTGTGCAGGTTATACTGACCTGTACTACAGCCTGAGCTCTGTGTGCAGGTTATACTGACCTGTACTACAGCCTGAGCTCTGTGTGCAGGTTATACTGACCTGTACTACAGCCTGAGCTCTGTGTGCAGGTTATACTGACCTGTACTACAGCCTGTATCTAGGGTACTAAAGCTGCTCCTCTTTATTTAGATACAATCCTAAATCAAAAACGGAGAGGGCAAACATCTAAACATGGTACTGGACCTGTCATGAAACCAGATAGTCCTAAATGTAGAGTTGCCCATTTAAAAAGACTAAGCTAGTTAGGCCAATGCAATTTCGCAATCATTGTATGTTTCATCATGAAACACTTCCCTTTTTCAAAAACAGAATGTCATCTGAACATCTATTGAAGAAACTGCGTTATTATTATGTCGTTTGACTTCTGCCCTGCAAGCCACAATAACCAAGCAGTATTATGAAGAACAAGACAGGCTGGGAACAAAGCGGGGAGGCAGCACTGACAGCCTAGTCCTCAATAACCAAACTCCTCCAGCTTTTAGAGTGAAGCCTGACAATGGCTGCTTTTATCAGAGCCTTGGTGAGCATCAATCTGCGGACTTCTTTCAGAAGCGATTAGGGCCGTTGGGGGGAGGGGGTGGGAGAGGAGAGAGAAACAGCCAGACTCCTGAGCTATGCACACTGACCTAACAGCCCTGGATGACAGGAATGCATCCTCACTGTGCTGTAACACTGCTAAAAATCTGTCTCACTTTAACGCAAACCCCATCACTCGTTCTAACAGAAACACACTGGACTAAAATAACACATACACCATATTAAAGTGTCGACCATCTACACATTTTCTTGTCCATAAGATTGTTTTGCATTGCGTTTGGTGCACCTTGCCTTTGCCTGACATTTGTACTGGCCATTAGGCGTGGGTTCATGCTTGTATGAGCATCAGGGGAACAGACAGCCCTCGTGACTGACTGCAGAACAGACAAATGTATACCATCTAGTGGACACAGAGGGAACTGTACTGTCTAAACGCCATATACCCCCTCAAGCAAGCAGCTGACTGCGCATGCGGTCACCACCACACAGTGTGGTTCCTCATCCATCCTCTCTGGCCCGATCAGAATCACCTTCATCTCATCGGACAGTCTATCCAGCTGTCACAGGATTGGTAAAACAGTGCTGAGGAGTATTTATTTCTTTCATAAAGCCCTTTTGTGGGGAAAAACTCATTCTGATTGGCTGGGCCTGGATCCCCAGTGGGCTGCAACCCGGCCCAGTCTTGTGAAATCTAGGCCCTAATGCATCTATTTCAACTAACTGATTTCCTTATATGAACTCTAACTCAGCAAAATCTTTGAAATTGTTGCATGTTGCATTTATATTTTTGTTCAGTATAATTGATAGTTCAATCATTTGAATTCCACTTCATGCTTTTTTTCTGTGAGATCGATGTGCAGTTTTTGTACAGATAAATCAGATCAGGCCTGAACTGTGCGATGTAGCAGGGAGTTGAAGTTTCCAACAAGCCAATATTCTACATAGTTAATTACCATGTTTTCAGTGCTAAACTACAATGACCATAATCCATTGCACACAAGCTTAAAAACTTGTCCGTTTGTGCGCAGCAGACATGGAGACAGAGAACGCACTATTGAGAGAAATATAAAGCAGTTGCTTCACGAGCCTGAAAATACATGATCTAAGTGATTGATAGTTGGTATTCAGCAGTCTTAAAAGTATGCCTTATTTACTTTGAAGAACAACTAAAATAGTGGTTTTGTCAGACAGCATAGACAGCAGCTCTATAGAGATGAGATGATGACTTGGAATCAAATAAAGTAATTTAACAAAACAAATGTAATATACACAACATCTGAAATATTTATAAAAAGTAATGTGAATGAAATAGTAAGTGATAAGCTGTAATGGGCAGTCACTACCATCATGGGACTTTTATGAATTGTTTTATTCTGTGTTACGGCATTAAACACACATAACATAGTGCATTTTATGTTAAAAAAAATCTATATATAAAAATCTGAACCGAAAACTGTGATCATTTTTATATAATCTAACTGAAATCGAACCGACATTAAAAAGTACTAATGGCTCTATCCAAATAAGAACCATGTAAAAAAAAAAAAAAAATTTAAAAAGCAAGTGCCCTGAATGTCATGTTCCAGCTATGAAACAGCACCTGGTTTGTTTCACATTTTAACGCATTTCGCAAGGCGTGGCGATTATCAGAAAAGAATATGCATTTGTCTTTATAAAAGCGTTTCTGGGGTGAGAAATAATCCTGCTGAAAGTGCTAGCTAAGAGAAACTCACCCAGTGTAGAAAAATCAAAGACTGAGGTAGAGAGCAACAAAAGTTTGCTTGGATTCAGAGGGATGAGGTGATGAAAGCAGAGGCCCAGCAGATGCTGAAGGCTGAGGACTTCTACCGAGGAGTGCAGAAACAGCAGCAGGCAGGCAGGGCTGGAGAAGGATGGATAGAACCGTGCTCAAAGCCCTACAAACCTCTCCCATAAGAACACTCTCTATGTCATGATCCACTTTCAGCCAGACAATACAAACTCTGTGTACCGGTAGTCCTAAATAAAACAAGCCAGGGTGTAGTACAATAGAACTGCTACTAGAATTAGGCTTAGGTGGGTAATGGGTTACTGATTCATGTTTAACTTTTCACATTAACAGTCAAAATCTTTCTTAAACATCTTAAATGGGATGAGATTAGCCCCATCTGCATAATCACAGACAGCCAGTCAGAGAATACGGCACACAGACTAGAGGTCGACCGATAAATCGGAATGGACGATTAATTAGGGCCGATTTCAAGTTTTCATAACAATCGGTAATCGGCATTTTTGGACACCGATTATGGCCGATTACATTGCACTCCACGAGGAGACTGCGCAGCATTCCAGGAGGAGCCATGGTAAGGTGCTAGCTAGCATTAAACTTATCGTATAAAAACAATCAATCTTAACATAATCACTAGTTAACTACACATGGTTGATGATATTACTAGTTTAACTAGCTTGTCCTGTGTTGCATATAAATCGATGCGATGCCTGTTAATTTATCATTGAATCACAGCCTACTTCGCCAAACGGGTGATTTAACAAGAGCTTTCGCGAAAAAAGCAGTCGTTGCACCAATGTGTACCGAACCATAAACATCAACGCCTTTCTTAAAATCAATACACAAGTATATATTTTAAACCTGCATATGTAGTTAATATTGCCTGCTAACATGAATTTCTTTGAACTAGGGAAATTGTGTCACTTCTCTTGCGTTCTGTGCAACAGAGTCAGGGTATATGCAGCAGTTTGGCCCGCCTGGCTCGTTGCGAACTGTGTGAAGACCATTTCTTCCTAACAAAGACAGGCAACTTGGCCAAACGGGGATGATTTGACAAAAGCGCATTTGCGAAAAAAGCACAATCGTAAACATCAATGCCTTTCTTAAAATCAATACACAGAAGTATATATTTTTAAACCTGCATGTTTAATTAAAATAAATTAGTGTTGGCAGGCAATATTAAACTAGGGAAATTGTGTCACTTCTATTGCGTTCATTGCATGCAGAGTCAGGGTATATGCAACAGTTTGGGCCGCCTGGCTTGTTGCTTACAAATTTACCAGAATTTTATGTAATTATGACATAACATTGCAGGTTGTGCAAAGTAACAGGAATATTTAGACTTATGGATGCCACCCAGTAGATAAAATACGTAATGGTTCCGTATTTCACTGAAAAAATAAATGTTTTGTTTTCAAAAGGATAGTTGCCGGATTTGAACATATTAATGACCTAAGGCTCGTATTTCTGTGTTATTATATTATAATTAAGACTATGATTTGATAGACCAGTCTGAGCGGTGGTAGGCAGCAGCAGGTTCGTAAGCATTCATTCAAACAGCACTTTACTGGGTTTGCCAGCAGCTCTTCGCAATGCTTGAAGCATTGTGCCGTTTATGACTTCAAGCCTATCAACTCCCGAGATTAGGCTAGCAATACTAAAGTACCTATTAGAACATCCAATAGTAAAAGGTATATGAAATACAAATGGTATAGCGAGAAATAGTCCTATATTAACTACAACCTAAAACTTCTGACCTGGGAATATTGAAGACTCATGTTAAAAGGAACCACCAGCTTTCATGTGTTCTCATGTTCTGAGCAAGGAACTTAAAAGTTAGTGCAATATGTGCTATGTAAAAAAGCTTTCTTCTTTTACTTTATTTTTGCATTATTTAAACCAAATTGAACATGTTTCATTATACACTGCTCAAAAAAATAAAGGGAACACTTAAACAACACAATGTAACTCCAAGTCAATCACACTTCAGTGAAATCAAACTGTCCACTTAGGAAGCAACACTGATTGACAATAAATTTCACATGCGGTTGTGCAAATGGAATAGACTACAGGTGGAAATTATAGGCAATTAGCAAGACACCCCTAATAAAGGAGTGGTTCTCCAGGTGGTGACCACAGACCACTTCTCAGTTCCTATGCTTCCTGGCTGATGTTTTGGTCACTTTTGAATGCTGGCGGTGCTTTCACTCTAGTGGTAGCATGAGACGGAGTCTAAAACCCACACAAGTGGCTCAGGTAGTGCAGCTCATCCAGGATGGCACATCAATGCGAGCTGTGGCAAGAAGGTTTGCTGTGTCTGTCAGCGTAGTGTCCAGAGCATGGAGGCGCTACCAGGAGACAGGCCAGTACATCAGGAGACGTGGAGGAGGCCGTAGGAGGGCAACAACTCAGCAGCAGGACCGCTACCTCCGCCTTTGTGCAAGGAGGAGCAGGAGGAGCACTGCCAGAGCCCTGCAAAATGACCTCCAGCAGGCCACAAATGTGCATGTGTCTCCTCAAACGGTCAGAAACAAACTCCATGAGGGTGGTATGAGGGCCCGACGTCCACAGGTGGGGGTTGTGCTTACAGCCCAACACTGTGCAGGACGTTTGGCATTTACCAGAGAACACGAAGATTGGCAAATTCGCCACTGGCGCCCTGTGCTCTTCACAGATGAAAGCAGGTTCACACTGAGCACATGTGACAGACGTGACAGAGTCTGGAGACGCCATGGAGAACGTTCTGCTGCCTGCATCATCCTCCAGCATGACCGGTTTGGCGGTGGGTCAGTCATGGTGTGGGGTGGCATTTCTTTGGGGGGGCCGCACTGCCCTCCATGTGCTCGCCAGAGGTAGCCTGACTGAGTTAGGCTAGGTCACAGGGATCAATTCAGGGCAGTACAAAAAAAGACCTTTGACAAAACCAATCGTCACACCGTATGTGGTTGAGGACAGAAGAAAGAGTTGGCTTTAGAAAATACAGATTCACCCCAGTGTACAGGGTTGAATAGACATTGGATTTAGGTACTCGAGTTCATATGTGGACAGCAGAAGTGTAGCGCCGCATACAGATGTAGATTTGCCAATTGGGGTACATCGATGCAACAGATGGAAGCTGGTGAAAGCGAAAATGGGGGAAACAAACCTTGCCAACAGCACACGTTCCCATGAGCTTGCTATTAAGAGTGCCTAGAAGAGTCAACTGTCCACCTCAAAAGAAGGTTTGCAGCAGTCTAGTGTTTGCTGGCCAACAACTGTCGCATTAGGAGTATCACCTTGCCAAGTGATGCACTGAAATGTTCCTGCCTTTTTAGTGCATTGTTACTACCTCCATCTGGACATGAAATGTACATTATAGTGCTCCTACTTAAATTGAAAAGACACTTTGCTTAGCACAGAATGAAAGAGAAATAAAACACCTCAACTCCCACAATACACTCACTAAAAGCCAGTCAAGCTGCTGTATGGTTTATTCATTACAACAGCACTCAAAATAGTGATGCTGGAGAGCTGAAGCTACTGTTGGTTGGGAGGGGAGGAATGATGACAAACCCATTATGCCAATAATAACTGCCCATCTGTGCGTTTGATTAAGCCATCAACCTCTCCCCCCCATCAGCTTGTGGTCTACTCTCGCTCCACTGCACCACGTTGTCCAGTCCAGCGGCACGCTCTCTGGCCAAAGACTGCCACTGCCTAGCAACTATTCCTTGATGCTCATTAGGAGGTAGCAAGCTGCGTGACAACAGAGGGACATGCTGGTCCAGTAGGCTTCAACGGTGTCCAGATTTTCATAGCTTCATGCTGTTTCTATACCATACCGGGGTATACGGTACTACCGGCAGTGCAAGTCTTTCCAAACTTCCCATAACGAACAGTAGCTAAATGCTAACAAGTGCAAGCAAACAAACTAATTGCAAGGACAGACAACCCAGCGTATTATACAACTATCTCAATAGGCTACTGAAAGTTTGCTACACGCACAAAACAAATAATTAAGAAGGGAGGGGTGGGAGAATGAGGGGTTGGTGTTGTACTGTTTTTGTTATATCTGAAAATCTATAAATAAAGTTTAAATATATAAAATAATAATAATTAGACAGCAGGGATCTTGATCCAGGAGATTGACTGTCTCTGCTGTAACCAAGAAGCTTGATCTTGAGCAAGTTAGCTACTTAGCTCACCAAATGCTGGAGCCCTGAGCTGTAGAGAATCTTAGATAGTTAAACCTATAGTTTAAGATAAGATATTTAGCTGTCAAACAGCTGTAGTGAATTTAAATTGTAACTCTTGCACAACAGTGGATCGTCATGTCCCAAAAGATTCCGTTTGCTCTTTGATAAAAAACTTACCACATGGCTGGCTTAATCAGCTGCTTTGGGGAACAGCTTCATAATGAAACAATAATGCAACAGGTGAACTGAAGAACGCGATCTGCTTTATCTATTAACCTAGCGCACAAGTCGACTGCAGGTATTTATTTAAAAATAAAGAATAAGCTAGAAATTGTTTCAACGGTTTTGAAAGTCATACCCCTGTATAGCGCTCAAGTGCAGGGCTCTATCTACAGTGTGACAATTTTACTGGCATATGCGGCTAAATATTTTTCTGTGGGATGTGTTTTTTATTTTTATTTAAGCGCACCAGTGAGCCTAGAAAAATGTACAATTCTAGCTTTATTACCTCAAATATTTGTAATTGTGCTCCTAAATTTCTTTGTGCGCGTGCCTACATTTGAACTTAGGCGCACACTTGCTCCTTGTATTTTTGTTTTGTTTTTAAAGGCCAGCGTAGAGTCCTGCCAAGCCTATGATCCGGCAGCCTCAAACTACTGCTTAGCTTCAAAAGGACTGGACACAATATAATAAGGAAATACAAACTTTACAAAAGGGAAACCAGAAAACCACACGACTGAAGCATTGCCCGTTAAGATCTGTTGTTGTGGTTATGGTCATGGAAATGACTGAAGGCAGGATTAGGTTAGACATCACAGCAACTTGTTTTGGTGGAAAGAAATACAATTTGTTAAAAAAAAAAAAAAAAACTATACTTGAGTAGTCAGAGCTCATCATTCTAATAAACCATAGGTCAAAATGCACTGACACAGATTCTAGTTAGAGATAAATCTGTAACATTGTGTCATGAAAGCATTTCTAATTGAGGCACTCCACTGAAATCTTCATGAAGTGCTCCGAGAAGACAAAATCCCTGAACAGCTGCTGCAACACACAGGAAGGCACAAAGGACAGGGGCTTAGAGAAGCCTAGCTGACTACACCATAGAGGACTCAGAAAAATACAGTCATGAGAGCAGCAGAATTGAAAATAGTCAACAGTCATGATGTTGTGAGAAATCTCCCCTGGCTCTCCACAATCACACAACTTCCTAATTCATTACCGTTGACGATAGTAACTGGCTTACAGATAAAACTCCACTCACAGCTTGAAATAAGGCATTAGTCACTTGGTACAAAAACAACACGTCCCAAAGAGGGGCCTGGAGACAGGCCCAAAGAGGCAGCCATTTACCCAGCAACAGGGGGACAATGACAGCCCTCTGACAGACTGAGTCATGGATACACGCTGTAACCCAACCTGAATCACTGCTGCAGCATGGTCAACAGCTAAGTTAGCCCACACACACTGAGCTGCATGAACACTCCATACTGAGTCCATGTCTTTGACTCACTTTAAGATGGAATCATGAATGTTACTTAACAGGCAAGTTAAAGTTAAAATAGAAACAGAATATTGCAAATGATGCAAGAGGTAGAAACTCAGACTATCAAAAAGGAAATATTATTTTTGTTTAAAACCACAATTTCTGTCTCTGTTCGTAAGAGAAAGCAAGCAGACCTGACAGAAATGAGAATTAAAAATATTTAATGTCGTTAGACTAACTTCATATATTAATTAAGAGATGAGATAATTACTAACGTTACATGTTCACAGAACGGCTAAAACCCAGAACGGCTAAAATGAGCCACTTCAGAGGAAAGTGAGGAACGTTGAATGATTGTGTGTATAGATGTAGAATAAATTTTGGACATACATTGCACAGTACCTGTCGTGCAGTCCGAGGGACATCGTCTCCCCTCTGTGTACAGGGTGCTCCATGCCCTCGCCAAAACCACACCACTGAAAAACAGGTGAACAATACATTAATGATATTGTCAGGGCTCTTCAAAGGTCATTTAGGTGATAATACAATCATCAACCCCTTCGCCTGTACACATGAATAGCCTAAAGAAAGTTTGTGGAGTGTTTGGAAAATCTAAGACCGGTTCAGTCCTATCCTACTTCTCCACTGGCACCTTCTGTCCCAGTGAAAGCCGAAGCTCAGGGCTGCGAGACCGCAAACTGGAAATGGGAGATGGACAATCTACACTACTTTAACAGTTGTCACAGTGCTACCCCCATTGCCAACACTGACTGACTCCTAGCCAAACCCCGTTCCCCTGTTTAGTTTCAAAGTCATAAAATGCAATAGGCTAATCCCTTCCTGTAGTGCATTTGTTTTCAAACTCGCATTATAAACCGGGTAGTGTGGGTCCTGGATGCGGATTGACTATAAGAAATATCAGACAATATAACACGGGTATGACACAAAATAGGTGTTTACTGTTCTATTCATGCCAGTAACCAGTTTATAATAGCAATAAGGCTCGGGCGATATACCGTAGAGCCCCCCCCCCCCGCCCCCGAAATACCAACGCCACAGCTTAACCTGTTACTCCTACCCCCCTACTTTTTCGAATATTCTGTTAAAAACCGCGCAACATTTCAGCGCCCTGCTGCTCATGCCAGGAATATAGTATATGCATATGATTAGTATGTGTGGATAGAAAACACTCAGACGTTTATAAAACTGGTTAAATCACTGCTGTGACTATAACAGAACGTGCGTTTCATCGAAAAGTGCAGGAAAATCTGATCACTGAAAATGGAAATAAATATCCATGCGCCACGTCCAGGAATTGTTAAAGGTGAACCGAATTAAATGAGGCCGAGGTTGCAGTACCTACAGCTTCCACACGATGTCTAGAGTCTTGTCATTTGCTTCGGCTTTGATTCTTGGTCAAACCGAATCAAGGGAACCGATTCCCTCCGGTCTCCGACCGGATGTTTTGGTTGAGATTTCTCCTGACATTTTTTCCAGACGGACACCTATAGAATTTACATCACCTCATGATGAATTTTATCGCTTATTAACGTGTACTAATACCTAAAGTTGCATTACAAAAGTATTTCGAAGTGTTTTGTGAAAGTTTATCGTCGACTTTTTTAATTTTAAAAAATGACGTTACGTTATGAAACGCTATTTTTTTCGTTTATCACACAGTCTTCATAGATCGATATCTAGGCTATATATGGACCGATTTAATCGAAGAAAAAAAAGACCCAATAGTGATTATGGGACATCTAGGAGTGCCAACAAAGAAGATGGTCAAAGGTAATGAATGTTTTATATTTTATTGTGCGGTTTGTGTAGCGCCGACTATGCTAATTATTTTGTTTACGTCCCCTGCGGGTCTTTTGGGGTGTTACATGCTATCAGATAATAGCTTCTCATGCTTTCACCGAAAAGCATTTAAAAAATCTGACTTGTTGCCTGGATTTACAACGAGTGTAGCTTTAATTCAATACCCTGCATGTGTATTTTAATGAACGTTTGAGTTTTAACTAATACTATTAGCATTTAGCGTAGAGCATTTGCATTTCCAGATCTCTAGATGGGACGCCTGCGTGCCAGGTAGGAGCAAGAGGTTAAGTTAAGTATTACTATGTGTCAAATAAATTATATCCAGGTCTGGCCTCCAGCTATGCATTTGGTTTGATAACTTGCTTGTTAAGTGGCTTGATGTCAAGATCAAGCTTCTTGGTTACAGCAGAGACATTCAATCCCTTCCTGGATCAAGATCGCTGCATCCAATTATTGTGGAAATAGCGCCCCTTGTGTGCACTTCCGGTAATACCGTATAACCCGGTATGGTACAGAAACAACATGACCATATGAAAATCTGGACACCACCCATCCCAAATAAGGCACCTCAGGATATAACCCTGCTGGGCATGAATTTTAAGCCCGCGACATTCAGGCCCTACCCAGGCCTGATAGCCAAATTTAAGGCCCTGCCTGGAACCAAAAATAACTTCCTCCTTTAGCAAATCCATTATAAATGTTGGGCCCATCGGGCTCGTGTCGCGTAGCAGATCTCTACCTCGTGGTTTGTGTTATTAGCAATATTGCTCAAATATAGTCGTTCAAAATTCTACATTTAAGACTTTGTTTCACCTTTTTCCTAATTAACCTCATTATAAAATATTTTCAATAAGAGAGATAGGGTTGACCAAGTGGCACAGTGGTCTTAGGCACTGCATCTCAGTGCTAGAGGCGTCGCTACAGACCCTGGTTCGATTCCAGGCTGTATCACAACCGGCCATGATTGGGAGTCCCATGGGGCGGCACACAATTGGCCCAGTGTCGCCCGGGTTAGGCCGTCATTGTAAATAAGAATTTATTCTCAACTGACTTGCCTAATTAAATAAAGGTTAAACACATGACAATGAAATGTTGTACAATGAAATAAGCAACAAATATTTATCTCCCAAATTTCCACAAGGCCAGGTGGACAGAGCTCAGCTCTGCCTCCTCTCTTTTTCCATTTCTTAGCAGCATGAGCATATGGCCTTTCTATTAATATTTCAGACTCATATTTTGGGGCGTTGTCTGCCATCTGTCCTCCCTGCACCCCACTGTTCAGCTTGGTCATGATTACAGTGGAGATCAGATGGGGTGATAATTGCAGCACAGTCTGTGTGGATAGTTCCCCCACCAGGGGTCTACATAGTCAGACAGAAGGACATTGGAAGAGAGGTGACAGAAAATTAAAAGCGAGTAGATAATATAGCAGTTAGTCTGCTACCTATAATAAAAGGTGACAACACCTGTGGCTTCCACACCATCCAAGCTAATTGTAGGTGCGCATAGTGGCATTAAAATTGTACAATTATGTAGCTACATTGCATATCCTAATGACTTAAAAGTAGTGACAGAAATCTCTTCCTACTAGTCACCATTCAGATGCATATCAAAGTAGTTGGAGTTGTCATACACGCAGTGCAACAAAGGCTGGGACATGACATCACTCAACAAGTTCTCATTTACAATTACGTCCTGGTCAAGATAAAGCAAAGCAGTTCGACAGGTACAACAACACAGAGTTACACATGGAGTAAAACAAACATACAGCCAATAATACAGTAGAAAAATAAGTCTATATACAATGTGAGCAAATGAGGTGAGATAAGGGGGGTAAAGGTAAGAAAAAGGCCATGGTGGCGAAGTAAATACAATATAGCAAGTAAAAAAATAAATAATAATAAACACTGGAATGGTAGATTTGCAGTGGAAGAATGTGCAAAGTAGAGATAGAAATAATGGGGGTGCAAAGGAGCAAAATAAATAAATAAATACAGTAGGGGGAGAAGTAGTTGTTTGGGCTAAATTATAGATGGGTTATGTACAGGTGCAGTAATCTTTGAGCTGCTCTGACAGCTGGTGCTTAAAGCTAGTGAGGGAGATAAGTGTTTCCAGTTTCAGAGATGTTTGCAGTTTGTTCCAGTCATTGGCAGCAGAGAACTGTAAGGAGAGGCGGCCAAAGTAAGAATTGGTTTTGGGGGTGACCAGAGAAATATACCTGCTGGAGCGCGTGCTACAGGTGGGTGCTGCTATGGTGACCAGCGAGGTGAGATAAGGGGGGACTTTACCGAGCAGGGTCTTGTAGATGACCTGGAGCCAGTGGGTTTGGCGACAAGTATGAAGCGAGGGCCAGCCAACGAGAGCGTACAGGTTGCAGTGTTGGGTAGTATATGAGGTTTGGGTGACAAAACGGATGGCACTGTGATAGACTGCATCAAATTTATTGAGTAGGGTATTGGAGGCTATTTTTGTAAATGACATCGCCGAAGTCGAGGATCAGTAGGATGGTCAGTTTTACAAGTGTATGTTTGGCAGCATGAGTGAAGGATGCTTTATTGCAAAATAGGAAGCAAATTCTAGATTTAACTTTGGATTGGAGATGCTTATTGTGAGTCTGGAAGGAGAGTTTACAGTCTGACCAGACACCTAGTTATTTGAAGTTGTCCACATATTCTAAGTCAGAACCGTCCAGAATAGTGATGTTGGACGGGCGGGCAGGTAGCGATCGGTTGAAGAGCATGCATTTAGTTTTAATGAAATTCCTCCTGATCTTGAAAGTTTCCACCTGAGGACATGATTGTAGGTCAGGCTAAGCCAGGAGAGGGCAACCTTGAAGAACTAAACTACTAGGCCTAGACAGGACAAACAAGGTTCAACCATGATCCTCCATCCAGAGAGGCCAAAACACAAAGCCAATCAGTGGCCATCTTGGACATGGCACGTTACTTGTTATTTTTGCAGGTCAGCGGCAAAGGGCCCTTTGACTGTGAACAATGTGTAGGCTACTTTCTCCAGTCACACTCAGGACAAAGAACACAAAAACACATAAAACATGGCCAACATTGAGAAAAACTAAGTCTGGCTTAGCAGACTAAACGCCACTCCATGGAGAAGGAAGTTTATGATGACTGCACCAACAGAGTGAAACAGAGACCAGGCTTTGTGGGATCGAGCTCCGACTACATTGATTCACCCAAGGTCAAAACTTTCAATCAGGAAACGCCTACACTATGTCTATGTTTGTCATCTGTACTTGCATGACTTTGTTTGCTGAAATACTTTGAGATTCAATTGACACATGCGCATTTGCACTGAGTTGTCATCTTTGAGACAGAAACGAGCAAAAGGTTGGTGGTTGTATTTGATTCACGTTTATTGAAAAAGTATGATTTCAGCAAAGAAAGTCCAGCAACTACAGAGGACACATGTAAATCATGAAACGCCTACCATTTTACCTTTAAGTATTGACCATGGCTGAATCGATGTCACCGGAGCTCAATTCCACAAAGCCTGGTCTCTGCTCCACTCTGTTGGTGAAGTTCATCATAAACTTCCTTCACCGTGGAGTTCAGTCCACTAGGTCTGGCTAGCCTTTAGCCTACACAGAGGTTTTGAAGTATACTGTGTAGCCTACTGTACATGCTATGTAGTTGCCACATGTGCACAGATCTGACAAACATGTATCAAAAGACCAATTGGCATTACACTAAAAAGGGCTCATGTGATGGGTGATGGTCTGCTGCTTCCATAATGATATACTGATTTTGAAAACAAATACGTGCATGCTCCATTGGGGCAGGTAACTAACTCAGTTAGCGTTTTGGATGTTGTCTCGTATGGCAATCCTCATGACACCAGCTCCTCCGATAAACACATCCACCTTCTGAGTGCACCTATACCGACCCTATATTACAAACAAATTATTTACACGAGAAGGTCTTCTGACAGGTGATGCACAAATTGTCGAGCAATTGAGTCGGTCAAATTTCACATGGTTAAAGGTCATTAAATCATTAGCTAATGTCAGTCATTACGTTAACATAGATAAAGAGCAGCAAGAATGACATTTGGAACTAGAAAAAAGGACAGCGCCCAGTCGACGCCCTCAATTCAATTGAATATTCTAAACCTCAGTCTGTCACGCCGATATCGTGGTAACAAGGTAAATTATTATTAATAATTATCCATGCCTCACTTTCCTGGCGTTCATACTAGCTAACCAAAATATCAAATAGATAACAGTTAACCTGCTGCTGTACAGTCAACCGTTAGCTAGCTTTAAGTTTAACAACAAGTTAACCCCAGCGTAGCCATGCATGGAGGACATGACTACACATGTTTATTGGAAACTTCTAAAACTTTCACTAGCTTGCTAGCTGTCTAGCTAGCTACCTGGTATGACCACCACTGTTCAGAAAGTCTGAAAGTTAGATAGCTAACGTTAGCTAGTTGTAACTACAGGCTGGATGGCTAGCTAGCTGTAACTACAGGCTGGATAGTTAGTTACAACACATCTTTATTCCAAACATTCATGATCACCTAAGTGAAAAGCTAAGGCAACAATTAGAAATAACGGTGGAACGTATATTTAGCTAGTTAGCTATCGTAGGGTGCTTAAACCCATTAAGCAGTGTCAATGTATACCAACTTCGCCGGGCGAGAGCATTTGTAGGAAGGACAAACCCCACAGCATGGCTACCCGTGAAGTTAGTTAGCCAGCTGAAGCTACATCTTAAGCTACTTAGCTAGCTAGCTACTTCTTTAGCTAGTTACCCGTAATTGAAAACGTTGGGTTGCGTTTTATGTTGTATTCAACATTATACATATAAAAGGAGAATTTAAAAGACATTCTATAAACTTTTAAATAGCGAAATTCCTACCTGATACGTCCTTGTTTTCTTCTTAAACCCTCAAATCCTCTCTACCCATAGATCTCACTAAGGTCCGCCTCCAACCTATCCAATGGTCGTTTGCAAGGAACGTGACGTAGCCACGCTGGTAAATGGTAGGATCATACGGCAATATTTTTCATAGTCGCAAAACTTAAATACCAAACAAAGTAGACGTGGTCCAGCTGGTGGTAGAATATGCCATTTACTGGAGTTGTGAAACCTCATAGAAGAAATAAGAGTTCTGTAAATATCGATCTTGTTGGTTTTTATTTATAAATCAATTGTATTGATAGCAATTTTTTGGAATTGTTTTTAACCAGATTAAGTGTGTTTTATTTCTGAGTCTGGTCTGAACCCCTGCAATTGAATTGGTTCGCTGAACCACACTCTTTCCTTCAGACCTGAAGACTATGTTTGCTACCCAAGCAAATGACTACTAACCACTGTTTCAATAAGTTTGGGGTGATTGTGATGAGCCTTGCTATGCAAGGGTTGTTACACTATCCCCTCTATTCAGAGAGTGAATTCCCACACTTCACTATACCAAGTCTCTTATGTGTACAGTACATGGCATGCCTCTCTGATGGCTTCACAGTCGGCCACCATTGTAGCAAACAGTGAAACACCCATTGTGGAACTCGAAACTAGGTATACATTGCCAAACACTGGTCCAAAAGGTTTAAACCACTTGAGCTGTTCTTGTCTATTAATGTTCTGTATTATGTCATGGTTCATGTTTTGTGTGAACCCCAGGAAGAATAACTACTGCCTTTGCAACAATAACTTATCTGAGCCCACTTCCAAGCCCACTCCTCTCTTCTCCTCCTCTCATATCCTCATGGTCCCTGTCTCTCCTTCATATATAAACAAAGACGGATCCTGATTTGGTCAATAGTCTACTTCTTTCAGGGCTGTTAATTAAGGATTCATGTGTGTTATACTTTTTTTTCAGTAATAGTGTAATGATGACCCTTGCTTAGGCTCAATACAATCCCCCCAACGTGGTGTTTTTGGTGTTTTATTAGGATCCCCATTAGCTGTTGCAAAAGTAGCAGTTATTCTTCCTGGGGTTCACACAAAACATGAAACATAGACAAGAAAAGCTTAAGTGAGTTAACCCTATTGGAGCAGTGTTTATATATACCCAGTTTTGAGTTTCACGGTTTGCTACAATGGTGCTCTGACTGTGAAGCCATCAGAGACGCATGCCATGGACTGTACACATAAGGACCATGAGGATATTTGTATTTGTACATTTTTTAAATTTAACCTTTATTTAACCAGGTAGGCCAGTTGAGAACAAGTTCTCATTTACATCAATATGAGGGGAGGATAAGAGAGGAGTGGGCTTGGAAGTGGGCTTAGATAAGTTATCGCGAGATTTCCGTGTGCGTTATTAATCTTTTGGGGTGTTCTTCCTTATTTGTGACTACACAAGCTACATTTGGCCTGGCTGTAGCCCTTTTTTTTGTTGTTGTTGAGGAAGACGCCAATGGGCAGACATTTAGTTCGGAGTATGTATTTATGAATTAATTCGAGAAACTTGGCAGTTACCTAGGTAAAAACTAGCGCTAAGTAACTTCGTTAACTAGCTGGTTACGTTAGCAGCCAGTTAGGAGTAGCTAGTACACCCAGGTGAGTGGCCTCTCAAATGCATTAGCAACTTAGTAGCTAGCAACATCTGGGTGTATCCTAGCGAAGTACGTGAGTTTTCAGTCTATGACCTTTTTATTTGCTGCGTAAATTTGAAGTCTTCTTCACTTCGAACCGAACACATAAATATAAATATTGCAGCGATTTCCCTTAGTTTAGATGCATGCAGGGCCTATACGACATCTAGTTCACGTTAGCTAGCTAAATGGCGTCAGATAGTGACACAGAGGAATTCTACGATGCTGCTGAAGACGTACATTTTACTCCACCGCCAAAATTGTAAGTGACCTTTCTACTTACAGCTATTTTTTTTTAAGAACTATGGTGTGTTTTTATATGCTGTGATTGGTGTTGAAACGTTCTCAGATATGACGTAGATGATGCTGGCCATTGAGTTGCACCAGATGTTAGCAAGAGAGAACATTGTTTTGTTCATACATTCAGTGTTTCTTCTGTAACTAATAAAGGAACAAAAACATTAGTTATCATTATTTGAAAACAATAACTGATTTTGTCTTGTTTACTCTATTCCCATCTTTTTAATTATTAAAATGTTGTGGGGAGATCAATTCCCCAAGTCTACCAACAGAAATTGTGTTTTCACGGTGAACAATGTGTAAGGGAGAGAGAAGTCTGACTTGTGTCTCTTTGACACACAACCATATCAGGACTAGTCTTGTGACTAACACACTTTTACCTTCTTTTTTTATTGCTTAGGACACCGACACAGTTTGTTCTTCCCACACCTCTGGTATGTCTTCTTCTTACTAGCATTTTACAGTTTTGAACATTTGTTTCTAACAGCCATCTCCTTTTTAAAGAGTGAAGTTTAACTTTGGAGCAGCATATCAAAGACTAACCCAGAGTGCTGGTTTTCGTTAAATCATTACAAGGCATATCTGCTGTTAACTACTTTCAAATGAGCTAGCTAGAGGATGGCTTTTAAGTTCTCTATTGAGGTTAAAGTTAACCCAAAACACAACTTTAAGTGGGATTGTTTGCAATAAGCAGTTTGTTATTGCATGTCCTGAGTTGCCAGTGAAGTTGTTTTAAATACTCTATTCAGGACACTGTCATCTCATTTACTAGTAAAACATTACAAAACATAAGCACATCCCAGCATTTTAAAGTGCTTGGATGCACTGTATGTTGTTTGACTCTCCCTTTTGTTTTTGTGCCTTTGTTTTGTGTTCCTGCAGGGGGTGGTAGAGAGCCCACCAGAGGACGTGGCTGTTGGGCTGGCCACACTTGAGGCACGCCAAGATGACCCCATCCAGGTATTTCCTCATCTTCAAATCTATTCCAACACTCATGATTCCCTACTCAGATGGGGCATTGTGAATGTCATTAGGAAGCAAAGTTTTGTTTTATTCCCTGTGATTTAAAAAAAAGTCACTGAGTACGTGTTGTTCATGTCTAAATGTTTATTTTTTTTATGGTGGCTGAGTCCTGGGATTTATGTAAATGTAGCTAGTCTCACTGTTCTATGGAGTCACTGCCAGTGAGGGGTGTATTACACCACTAAGTGGTCTAGGTCATTACAGGGGAACTGGGGGGTCCCGAGTGGCGCAGCGGTATAAGGCACTGCGCCTCAGTGCTTGAGGCGTCACTACAGACACCCTGGTTCAAATCCAGGCTGTATCGCAACCGGCTGTGATTGGGAGTTCCATAGGGTGGTGCACACTTGGCTCAGAGTCGTTCGTGTTTGGCAGGTGTAGAACGTCATTTTAAATAAGAATTTGTTCTTAACTATCTTAAAGGTTCAATAAAAAAACTGCACCCTTTTGGCTTGCTCCTCAAGAAATCCTGGCAGAAGCCAAATGTGAGTTGGTTTGGGGGTGTGGTTTGATGTGGGGTTTTCTTGACACACCAATCAGTCAGAACCTTGCCTGCAACCGTTTCCCCCCCCCTCCACTCAATCACATCAAACATATCCTGCAGACTGAGTTCAATAAATACATGCAGATGTATAGTGAGATGCTGGAGGAAGTTTTGAATAGGTCAGTAGCCTACAGAGTAATGTGAGAAGAATGCAATTGCTGAATTTATGTAGATATTCTAAACTAAGTGTTTTGATAACTTTCAAATGTAAGAACAGGTCCATGTAGAATAAACATAATACCATAGAACCAGTGCTCTGCTAATATAACAATGTATATCTTTCATTCTCATTCCCAGCTGATACAGATACTGTGCCTTTTGGTGTTAATGGGGGCTACCTTGGCACATTTTAACGCCGAGTGCCAGGTCTCTCTCCATTCAGAAACATCAGTATCAAGCTTGTCTCTTAGTCTGAAACATCACGTCTCCATGTGCTGGCTCCCTACATGTTTCTGTGAACACATACACACATAGAACAGTGACTATTACCAATGGCAGTTAGGATAGGTAATATCTGACATACAAACAGGTACTATGTGGAAATTTGAACAGGTCAGATAAAACCTATCCTACTATGGTCTCCTCATCAAATGACTGAATCTGCCGTTTGGCAAAAGCATCTTCAGTCCATCAGTAGAAATGGGCAGAGTTCATCAGTGATACATGGAAAGAAAAGGGTGTTGCTATTACTGGACATTTGTGCTGTACTTTATTATTAGTAATCACCTCATTGTGGAGGTGTTGAGTGCCAGGTCTCTCCTGCATCTCATGCATCTGAACACATACGGTGTCTTCAGAAAGTATTCATGACCCTTGACTTATTCCACATTCAAATTGGTTGTTGATCAGTGTTTAGCTCCATTCCGTTTATTTTTTTGTATCCTGAAAACTCCCCAGTCTTAATGATTACAAGCATACCCATAAACTGAAAATATGGAGAGTGTTACTCCATAATGTGCTGGATTGGATTTGCCCCAAAAATAACATTTTCTATTCAGGACCCCCAAAAATACTGCTTTGCCAAATTTTTTGCGGTGTTACTTTAGTGCCTTTTTGTAAACAAGGCACTAAAGTGAAATGAAGGAATCCTGTACAGAATAAAAATACTCCAAAACAGGATTCCTTCATTTCACTCTCTCATTTAGGTTAGTATTGTGGAGTAATGAATTTTTTTTTAACCTTTATTTAACTAGGCAAGTCAGTTAAGAACAAATTCTTATTTTTCAATGACTGCCTAGGAACAATGGGTTAACTTCCTGTTCAGGGGCAGAACGACAGATTTGTACCTTGTCAGCTCGGGGGTTTGAACTTGCAACCTTGCGGTTACTAGTCCAGTGCTCTAACCACTAGGCTACCCTGCCGCCCCACAATGTTGATCAATCCTCAAATTTCTCCTATCCCAGCCATTAAACTATGTAATGGTTTTGAAGTCACCATTTGCCTCATGGTGAAATCCCTGAGTGGTATACTTCCTCTCTAGCAACTGAGTTAGGAAGGATGTCTTTATCTTTGTAGTGACTGGGTGTATTGATACCATCCAAAGTGTAATTAATAACTTCACGATGCATTCCATGTTTATTTATTTTTACACATCTACCAATGTGTGCTCTATGCGAGGCATTGGAAAACCTCCCTGGTAGTTGTATGTGGGGTACAGAGATTAATGCCATTCAAAATGAATGTTCAAAACTTTTATTACACATAGTCCATGAAACATATGTGACTTGTTACTCCTGAACGTATTTAGGCTTGCCATAACAAAATACTTATTGACTGAAGACATTTCAGCTTTTAATTATTTTTTTTATTTGTACAATTTTGAAAAACATTATTCCACTTTGAAATGATTGGGTATTGTGTGTAGGCCAGTGACACATCTCAATGTAATCCATTTTCATTTCAGGCTGTAATACAACAAAATGTGGATAAAGTCAAGGGGTGTGAATACTTTCTGAATGCTCTGTAAACAGTCACTGTTCTATTACTAATGGTAGTTAGGGATAGGTGATAGTAGTCACACAAACGTATACTATGTTGAAGTTTAAACGGGCCAGACCAAACCTACCTAATTCTGTTCTCCCTAATTCTGTTCTCCCTATCGACAACCGTTGGTGAGCAGGCAAGAGGTGAGGTCTTAACCAGAGCCCAATTGATGGGCATAGCAGCGTAGTTAAGCTCCTGGCCTCTCACCAAAAATACTGGTTGGTCACACAGAGCACTGATTACATTATCAATAGTGGAACCAACCTAATTTCTGCGTTAACCTTTCTATTTCACTTCAGATATAACATGTGAAGTGAACTAGAATGGCAAACACAGCGATCAGGCTGGCTCCACCCGGCTAGGTTATGCCCTGGAAAGTATATGCATCTAAGAAGTAGAAAATAAGCATCACTTTATCAAAGTAATGAAGTGGTTTACCTTCTTTATTTGTACAAATTATGAACCTGTGAAAGCTGTTGCTGGCCGGATACTTGTCAACATGTGGCTTACTGTTCCATTCATAGGAATTCTCACAGTAAGGGCATGTAGCTGTTCAGGCCCCCCTTGCTGGTCTTGTCTATGCTGCATATTTGGATGTAAACTGGATCTCTCTCTAACAACTGCAACAGGCAATCTTATGAGGTGGTGTTGACTGGGAGGGATTTTTTTATATGCAACTTTTCACAAAACGTATTACCTGTCATTGTACATTAGGGAAGCAATTCGGGTCACTATCAGAGACCTCATTATGGCGGGGCCTTTTCATTGGTCATGGAAGACTGGCAACAACAGAGGTGTCACAAGGGTACTTGTGTCAAATGACACATTTTTATTCGGAGGTCTTGCCTGACAACCTGTGAAAATAGCAATTGAACAAGATTATTTTTGGAGGTCACTAAACCATTGCTTTGCTGGACATGTTATGGTACCTATGCTTTTTCTGGTTGGTGCTTGCATCCATTTATGACCAGGGAATCAGTCTGGCACCCAACTGTGCACTTTGTTGAACAGAAAAGCAGGGTTAACGATTGTCATCATCCTCCATCAGTTATAAACATGGTTCTAGAAATAACTTAATTTTGTTTGGAAGCTAATTTTATGTTTTACAGATGTTGACTGACTAGCTCCAGATTAGATTCAGAATGGTGACAGTTACACTATGCAACCAACTGTGACGTGTTTTGCTATGGTCCTGGGTTGGTTTGAGTTTGTTGCTGCTAGTTAGTACACTGTTGTAGTCAGACATGAGCTACATAGTACCACCATCGCTGCATCCATTATTTATTTGTGCCCGAGACATGGGTTGCACCTTGGATGCTAATGTTAAGGTTTTGTCTAAATTACACTAAGTTAGTGGCATGAAAATATGATGACATGGCTAAAGTAGGCAAATAATTAAAAGAAAACAACTTTGCCATATTATGTCCTCAAATGTACACTACTGTTCAAAAGTTTGAAGTCACTTAGAAATGTCCTTGTTTTTGAAAGAAAATCACTTTTTTGTACATTTTAAAATATCAAATTGATCAGAAAGACATTGTTAATGTTGTAAATGACAATTGTAGCTGGAAACGGCTGATTTTTAATGGAATATCTGGATAAGCGTACAGAGGCCCGTTATCAGCAACCATCACTCCTGTGTTCCAATGGCACGTTGTGTCCAATCCAAGTTTATCATTTTTAAAGGCTAATTGATCATTAAATAACCCTTTTGGAATTATGTTAGCACAGCTGAAACTGAAGCAATGAAACTGGCCTTCTTTAGACTAGTTGAGTATCTGGAGCGTCAGCATTTGCATTTGTGGGTTCGATTTACAAGCTCAAAATGGCCATAAACAAAGAGTAAACAAAAAGACCTTTCTTCTGAAACTCGTCAGTCTATTCTTGTTCTGAGAAATGAAGGCTATTCCGTGCAAGAAATTGCCAATAAACTGACTCCCTTCAACGTACTGCACAAACTGGCTCTAACCAGAATAGGATGAGAGGCCCCGGTGCACAACTGAGCAAGAGAACAAGTACATTAGTGTCTAGTTTGAGAAACTGATGCCTCACAAGTCCTCAACTGGCGGCTTCATTAAATAGTACCTGCAAAACACCAGTCTCAAAGTCAACAGTGAAGCGGTGACTCCGGGATGCTGGCCTTCTAGACTCGCCAATGAAAAGAAAAGATTAAGATGGGCAATAGTGGTCCTTCTGTAGCTCAGTTGGTAGAGCATGGCGCTTGTAACGCCAGGGTAGTGGGTTCGATCCCCGGGACCACCCATACGTAGAATGTATGCACACATGACTGTAAGTCGCTTTGGATAAAAGCGTCTGCTAAATGGCATATATTATTATATTATTAGTACACAGACACTGGACAGAGGAACTCTGCCTAGAAGGCCAGCATCCTGGAGTTTACCTCTTCACTGTTGATGTTGACTGGTGTTTTGGGGGGACTATTTAATGAAGCTGCCAGTTGAGGACTTGCATGGAATAGCCTTCATTTCTCAGAACAAGAATAGACTGACGAGTTTCAGAATAAAGTTAATTGTTTCTGGCCATTTTGAGCCTGTAATCGAACCCACAAGTGCTAACGCTCCAGATACTCAACTAGTCTAAAGAAGGCCAGTTTTATTGCTTCTTTAATCAGAAGAACAGCTGTGTGCTAACAATTGCAAAAGGGATTTTAATGATTAATTAGCCTTTTAAAATTATATATACTTGGATTAGCTAACACACCGTGCCATTGGAACACCAGAGTGATGGTGGCTAATAAATGGGCCTTTACAACTATGTAGATATTCCATTTAAAAAATCAGCAGTTTCCAGCTACAATAGTCATTTACAACACTAACAATGTCTACACTGTATTTCTGATCAATTTGATGTTATTTTAATGGACAGAAAATGATTTTCTTTCAAAAAAGGACATTTCTAAGTGACCCCCAAATTGTTGAATGGTAGAGTACTTTAGAGATTTGGCTATGTTGCCATTTACTATTACTAAATAAAATATCACATTTTATTTGTCACATGTGCTGAATACAACCGGTCCAGACGTTACCGGGAAATTCTTAATTACAAGCCCTTAACCAACGATGCAGCTCAAGAAATAGACTTAAGAAAATATTTACTAAATCAACTAAAGTTAAAAAAATAAAACACAAAACACTAACGAGGCTATATACAGGGGGTACCGGTACCGAGTCAATGTGCGGGGGTACAGGTTATTTTTACATGTAGGTAGGGGTAAAGTGACAATGCATAGATAATAAATAACAAGTAGCAGCTGTGTAAAAACGGAGGGGGCGTGTCAATCTAAATACTCTGGGTCGCCATTTGACTAATTGTTCAGCAGTCTTATGGCTTGTGGGTAGAAGCTGCTAAGGAGCCTTTTGGACCTACACTTGGCACTCCGGTACCGCTTCCCGTGCGTTAGCAGAGAACAGTATTTCTGTATATCAGACTTGGGTGACTGGAGACTTAAAAAAAAAAATGTTGTACATTTTCTGGGAGGCCTTCTGACACCGCCTGGTATATACGTCCTTTGATGGTGGGAAACTTGGCCACAGTGATGTACTGGGCCATTCGCACTACACTCTGTGGCGCCTTACGGTCGGATGCCAAGCTGTCGCCTTAGCAGGCGGTGATGCAAATGGTCAGGATCCTCTCAATGGTGCTGCTGTATAACTCTTGAGTATCTGGGGACCCATGCCAAATCTTTTCAGTCTCCTGAGGGGGAATAGGTCTTGTCGTGCCCTCTTCATGACTGTCCTGGTGTGTTTTGGACCATGATAGTTTGTTGGTGATGGGGACACCAAGGAACTTGAAATGCTCAACCCGTTCCACTACAATCCTGTAGCCCACGGTCAACTCCTTTGTCTTGATCACGTTGAGGGAGAGGTTGTTGTCCTGGCACTACACGGCCAGGTCTCCGACCTCATCCCTATAGGCTGTCTCATCGTTGTCGGTGATCAGGCCTACCACCATTGTGTCGTCAGCAAACTTAATGGTGGTGTTGGAGTCGTGCTTGGCCACGCAGTCGTGAGTGAACAGGGAGTACAGGAGGGGACTAAGGGCTTCAAAAATGGCCAGCTTTGGTAATGTTAGCTAGCTAAAATACAGTGGTCCCCTCAATCTTAATTAACTGGCTAAAGTTATACAGCATCTAAAGTCAATCTGGCGACATCACAATTATGACAAAAGGTTTTCCTACTAATTATTTGCCTTTTGAAATGTGTTTCTGAGTCAAATCCAAGTTGTATTGTGGTAGGCTAACGTTAGCTAGCTGGCTAGCGGTGATCATCGTTATCAAAATATACATAACTAGCAACATTTGTCTGTCTAATCCTTCTCCACACCCCTCTTTCACCGTGACAGAATACAAGAACAAACTCTTCATTAGAGGAACATCCTGTTATGAAAACTTCCCTTTGGATGATGATGTTTTCATCTGTGATGTCTTGTTCCACCTAGATCATCGACCGCATCATTGAGGAGAGCCAGAAGGGAATTGTGGTGGAGGCTCTGATGGGAGAGAGGGATGTTGAGATGAGGGCGGAGTCAGTGGTGAAGGAGAATAAGGCCCCTGTAGAACCAGCGCATCCTGCTGTGGAACCTCAGCCTGTGGTTGAGAGATCAGAGCAGCCTCAGGAACAGCAGGGAGCGTGTTGTGCCATGGTTCTCCCAGACATCCCCGGCCCGTCGGTTGGGTCACAGGAGCATGTCCAGCCCCCAGACATCACCAGCACCCTGGGTCAGGGCCAGAGCCAACCAGACCTCCCGCCGGACCTCCCTGACCTACCCCGGGTGTCTGCAGAGGACAGGGAGCAGAGACCTGCAGACATCCTAGACCAGGTCCCCCTCACAGACAAGAAGCTATGTGACTCCACCGACCCTGGGCCTTCTAAACCCCCACGGCAGTTCACCGTAGAGCCTGACATTGTGGCCAGCACCAAGAAGCCTCCTCCCTCACGCCCCCCTCCTCCCAGCGGAGCTCCTCCTCCACGACCACCTCCCCCATCCCGACCTGCTCTACCCCTCGGCAAGAAGTCCCAGGAGTGTATGAGGCCCACAGGACTGGATGGTATATAATGCTGTACTTGTTTCTCCACACACCCAATTGCATAAGGTCAATCGACTGAATGCTGATATGCATGTCAATTAAAAATGTCCCTACAGGGCGTAAATACATTGACCTCTCATAAATGTTCACTTCTGTCCCCACACCTCTAATTATAATTTCTATTAAAATGAATAGTTTAACAATGGCGACAAGGTTACTGTGTTGACCTTTGACCCTGCATGTCTGCTGTGTGATTGGCCTTTGTGTGCAGTGGAGTCAGAGGAGCCGTGTGGCCTGGTGTCTCCCAGCAGCACAGTGAGAGGCATCACCAAGGATCTGCAGCACTCTCTGGACTTGGCCAGTGCCACCAGCGGGGACAAGGTGGTCACAGCACAGGTCAGTTGGTATTTGTTTCCCATGCGTTCCATTGGCACAGGACACGGGTCCACTAATTGTTGCCCAAGAAGTACAGTACATTTCACATATACCTATGATGAATACTTATTTTCCACCATAATTTGCAAATAAATTCATAAAAAATCCTACAATGTGATTTTCTGGATTTTTTTCTCATTTTGTCTGTCATAGATTAAGTGTACGTACCTATGATGAAAATTACAGGCCTCTCTCATCTTTTCAAGTGGGAGAAGTTGCACAACTGGTGGCTGACTAAATACTTTTTTGCCCCACTGTATGTAAATGTGATATTTCAGTTTATTTTTAATACATTTGCAAAAATGTCTAAACCTGTTTTTGCTTTGTCATTATTGGGTATTGTGTGTAGATTGATTGAGGTGGGAAAAAGCAATCAATTTTAGAATAAGGCTGTAACGTAACTAAATGAGGGAACAGGGAGGTGGTCTGAATACTTTCTGAATGCACTGTATATATTCTTCTGCACCTGGTGAACACTTTGTACTGATGGAGACCCAGTCCTTTTCTGATTAAACACTTTAAGAGCGGCATACCAGTGTGTGGGTTTACTTTTAGTTCTATGTTGTCCTCTTTCAACAGCCTTTAACAATTTTGAATACCTGTTAGTTAACACCTAGTGTGTGTTCCCACAGGAGAATGAGGATGAGCAGGCATCCGGTCCCATTGATGAATCTCTAGGTCCTCAGCGCCCACGCTCCAACTCTGGCAGAGAGCTGACTGATGAGGTACATATCGTCGTCTCTGTGTCTTCCTTTCATTCAGCCTTCAGCTCCTTTTGTACAGGTTTGCTTCTGTCTACACATACCTTTTTGAGTGTGTGTTTCCAATTCATTGATTGGGTGTGCTGTCTCTGTAATAGGAGATCCTGGCGAGTGTGATGATCAAGAATCTGGACACTGGGGAGGAGATCCCTCTGATCCAGGCAGAGGAGAAGCTTCCTACAGGGATCAACCCACTCACATTACACATCATGAGGAGGACCAAGGAGTACATCACGTAAGAACTGCTCCTGTTACTTAAACTATTCTAATATCTCATTGGCTCACACCAATCCCTGGTATATGGTTAAAAAAACATACAGCTATATAATCATTCCCCTGTGCTATTCCTTTGGTAAGGATATAGTGAGTAGCACTCACATGCAGCAATACAGAAGAGGATATCACAGTTTGTTCCTTTTTTCCCTGTCAGTAATGACGCAGCACAGTCTGATGATGATGACAGAGGCCAGGCTCCGCTGACTGACACAGACGGAGGGAAGCTGAAACAGAAGACGTAAGACTTGGAACAGTGCCCTGCCTCTTGCTGTGGTTAGTCTTTCCTCTTAGCTGCTGTGACAGAGCCTGTGATAAAGTTCATGGAGTTTTGTCTCCTCTTGTCTCCACTCCCCCAGCACTCAGCTGAAGAAGTTCCTGGGCAAGTCTGTGAAGAGGGCCAAGCATCTGGCTGAGGAGTATGGGGAGAAAGCCGTCAACAAGGTGAAGAGTGTCCGTGATGAAGGTATGCCAAACCCCACAGCCCCACCCCAATCACATGCCTGCTTGTTTTCATGATGGACATATTTTCGTATTTGCTCTTCATCAGTTGGTCAGTAGTTTTGCTCCTGTTTAGTCTCACTGTGTGGTTGTCTCAGTTTTCCATAACGACCAGGATGACCCGTCGTCCAGTGACGATGAGGGGATGCCCTACACCCGGCCTGTCAAGTTCAAGGCAGCCCACAGCTTCAAGGGTCCCTTTGACTTTGATCAGGTTAAGGTGGTCCAGGACCTGAGCGGGGAGCACATGGTAAGATTGTGTGTTAATGTGTCAGTGCTTTCAGTTCATTAAACAATTGACTACTGCCGTGACTGAAGTATATGTTACCATGAATGTAGATGTAAAACGTGAGTATATGTATATTTTACCAAACCCTTGTTCCGTGGTTCCCTCAGGGTGCAGTGTGGACCATGAAGTTCTCTCACTGCGGGAGGCTGTTGGCGACAGCAGGCCAGGACAACGTGGTGCGAATCTGGGTTCTGAAAAATTCCTTTGACTACTTCAACAACATGAGGGCAAAGTACAACACTGAAGGTAGGTAGAACGTGAGTAGTTTAGTTTCTCTCTCTACCACAGCTTTGGAAAATGTAAGGCTTGTTTGGTGGGTTTCTCATGGTTCCTCCCTTTATGTTGTCAACCAGGTCGTGTGTCTCCCTCTCCCTCTCAGGAAAGCCTGTGTTCCTCCAAATCAGACACGGACGGTGGGGTGAGTAAGGTTAGGACCCATATGTGATATAATCAGATGCATGGTTTATTTGTGTCAACTCAAACTACTAAAGGAGGTAGTAATAGCTCAATCACACCCAGTTGTCCAGAAGGTCTAACTTAACCGGTGTTACCATTCAGACCTCAGTGTCTTCTGTTCCCAGATGAGCAGTGTTCCTGAAGACCCTGAGGACAAGAATCTCCCCTTCCGCCAAGTCCCGTTCTGCAAGTACAAGGGTCATACAGCTGACCTGCTTGACCTGTCCTGGTCAAAGGTGATACTCCAAATCCCTTTCCTCCTCCCCCTTTAAAGAAATACAACACTCCCAAATGACTGTACACTGTGTCCTAATATTCCCTGTGTTCTTTGCTTCCAGAACTACTTCCTGCTTTCCTCGTCGATGGATAAGACCGTCCGACTGTGGCACATATCCAGGAGAGAGTGTCTATGTTGCTTTCAGCATATTGACTTTGTCACAGCCATCGCTTTCCATCCCAGAGTAAGTGGGCCTCTGTGAGCTTGTGCCTTTTGTTAGTGCGTGTTTAGGTTTAAGTATGGCCCTTTTTAAGTGCAGAGTGAGTTGGCTATATTTGTGTTCTGACTCTGATAGCCAGACTAATTATCTGTTATTTCTCCTAGGATGACAGGTACTTTCTGAGTGGCTCTCTGGATGGGAAACTGCGTCTGTGGAACATCCCAGACAAGAAGGTGGCGCTGTGGAATGAGGTGGATGGACAAACACGCCTCATCACTGCTGCCAACTTCTGCCAGAACGGGAAGTACGCCGTCATTGGCACCTACGATGGCCGCTGCATATTCTACGACACAGAGGTACGGTGGAGGGAGAATTATACACGGTTTCTCAAGCTTGAGGAATCATTATTTCAGCAAATGTTTGATTCTTTGAGCATTACAATGGCTGAACATAATTATGAAAATGAGGAACACAGGAAATGGTACACCATTTCTAAGTTGGTTCTTTTTTCAGCGCCTTAAATACCACACCCAGATCCATGTACGGTCAACCAGAGGCAGGAACCGAGTGGGGCGGAAAATCACAGGCATCGAGCCTCTGCCTGGAGAGAACAAGGTATAGCCATGCTTTGATGAACTTACCACAGACATGCCTCTCTGGAGATGACCTACTAGTGACCGATGTTCCCACTAAGCTGCACGCGTTTGTGGGCGTGCAGCTCCCCGGGACTGCCGCGCAGAAGAAATATCAGCCCACGCAGAGAAACACAAGATTGAACTTCAATCAACTTTCTCTAGTTTTCCCCCTTAGTTAACACTGTTAACATTTCCCTTTACTGTTAACATTTCCCTTTACTGTTAACATTTCCCTTTACTGTTAACATTTCCCTTTACTGTTAACATTTCCCTTTACTGTTAACATTTCCCTTTACTGTTAACATTTCCCTTTACTGTGGGAATTGTGATCAAGTCTACGCATTATTATCCACTTTCAATGCAACATACCGACACTAACTATGCAAGAGATTTAGTTGTAGGTAGGCATTCCATTTTATTGTCACGCACGACTCTGCCCATACTCTGGTCATGCCGCAACGGTTTGTGTAATCAGAGCTGCAGGAGGCCTATATGCAAATAGACAATTAGAAAGTATTCAGACCCCGTCACTTTTTCCACATTTTGTTATGTTGCAGCTGTATTCTAAAATCAATTAAATAAATAAAAATCCTCAATATACACACAATACCCCATAATGACAAAGTAAATTTGTCTAAAAATGGCTATACACCTGTTTTTACGTTGTCATTATGGGGGGGAGGTGTGTGTTATATTTTTACCTTAACTAGGCAAGTCAGTTAAGAACCAATTCTAATTTACAATGACTGCCTAACCCGGATGACCCTGGGCCAATTGTGCACCGCCCTATGGAACTCCCAATCACGGACGGTTGTGATAAAGCCTGGAATCAAACCAGGGTCTGTAGTGACTCCTCTAGCGCTGAGATGCAGTGCCTTCGACCACTGCGCCACTCGGGAGCCCCTTGATGAGGGGGAAAAAATGATTAAATCCATTTCAGAATAAGGCTGTAACGTAACAAAATGTGGAAAAAGTCACGGGGTCTGAATACATTCCAAATGCACTGTATGGATCTGTGCCATTGACTTTGAACTGGACTGTGTCCAGGGTGAGCGGTCGTGAGTAGATGCGCTTGTTCTGAGATCAAAGCAAGAGCTGCATGTAGCCGTGTATGCACGTTTGTTCAAATCCTTTGCTAGTTAGTGAGTTATAATGCCCATTTTATCGATTGGGGGAGTGATTGCAATGGGGATGTGATTGCTTCCTATAAGAGCACAAAACTAGTACATTTCTAGACATCTTGAAAAGTGAGTCAGATAAAGAGCTTTTTTTTGGTCTTAATGGGTTATTTTGAGACAGGCTTGAATAAGCTAAGTAGCCAATAGGCAGTGGGTAGTAGCCAATAGGCAGTGGGTAGTATCATTTGTCTGATTCTCTGTAATAATGGTTGGGGAATAATAATAATGCATTTTATTTTGTAAAGTGGTTTCTTGCATCAAACACAATTTCAGTTACCTCCTTGTCTGACAGACAAGTGGATAAACAGGTTGTCAAGCCCTGCATGTTTTTTTTTTTTCCAAAAGTCTCATGGAATGCAGGCCTACATTGAACACCACACAAAGGCTGCTACAGTAGGCTGAATGATAAACTGCTATCATGTTAAAATGTTATGGGATGCATTTTCTCTATTGTTTTTGACGGTAAGCCACTCTGGTAGTCCTACCTTGTGATCAAATAGCCACAGTAGCCTACTTGACCACTTAACTTAAAATTGAGGGTACGTTGCTAGTGACAGTTGTCCATTAGCTAAGTCTATTTATTTTGTTATTAGATTCTGGTAACCTCCAATGACTGCAGGATCCGCCTGTATGACCTGCGGGACCTGTCTCTGTCCATGAAGTACAAGGGTTATGTCAACAGCAGTAGTCAGATCAAAGCCAGCTTCAGGTGAGAACAACTCCACCTCAGTCCGCCATGATGTTCAATGTTGCCGATCAAGAAATCGTGAGGAACTGCTACGTTCTTTATTTTCCAGCCATGACTATTCGTTCATTGTGAGTGGCTCAGAAGACAAGTATGTGTACATCTGGAGCACCTACCATGATCTGAGCAAGTTTACCTCCGTACGACGAGACCGCAATGACTTCTGGGAGGGAATTAAAGGTACCTAGATACTGTTGTGGTGCTCAGGTCTTTACTGTTGGTAACATGAATGTCTGGTTGGTATGGTTGTAGTATCCCTCCGCTAAGTCTAGTCTCGTCTTTCAGCCCACAATGCAGTAGTGACATCGGCCATTTTCGCCCCCCATCCTAACCTGATCGTCCCCCAGGAGGTGGGGGCAGAGAAAGCGGGGGCTGGGGCCGATGCAGAGTGTAAGAGCGTGGACTCCACTGATTCCGAGACCATTCCTTCAGGTAAATGCCGGTTTCGATACGCTTAGACTAATAAACTGATATATGGTTTGTGTTGAGTGGATAGGAAAACACTTGTATACTTTCAATGCTTAACATGGTATTTCTTGTCCACAGGGGCTCTGAAGGCCGATCATACAGAGGTTCTGCTCTCTGCTGACTTCACCGGCGCCATTAAAGTTTTCATCAATGTAAAAAAAATACTGAGCACTTCTGCCTTAAAGGCTTCACCCTGAACATATACTGAACTCTTGTCAGTGTGTAGAGCAACCCACTGCCCTGCCAATGCTTCTAAAACTGGACAATTTCCTACTGGTGAGTGCTCCAGGAGGGAGGAGTTACCCTCCGGAGAACAGGGACCCTAAAGTAGAGGATGATGATGGGAAGGTGGCTCCCAGATGTCCTGTCCAAAGCACAAGTGCGCTGTGTTTAAAGTAAAGCAGGTTTGTGAGACTGGATCGTATAGTAGGACCAGAATTTGGTTAAACAAGTGCAATGTGGACGGTTATGTATGTTTTGTTGTTGTCAGTTTTAACGGGCACTGTCTTACTCTGAACTTCACTGCTTTTCTAGTACCCTCTCCTCCTTGCCAGGAATGTCAAGTCTTAAAATTAAAACCAACTAATCATTTCGGGTACATCTGTCTTGTGTTATGAAAAATAAAATGGAACCACTTTTTAAGGATAGTGCTCTCATTCCATTTTTTCCATGGTGATAAGATTAGTTTCCAATGCTGTTTAGAAAGGCTAAATGACATGACGTGGTACCCTCAGCTAATCCATTCACCATCCTGGAGCATGGATGACAACAGACACATTGCCAAGAGTGATTTATTGTCTCAGGAACTAGTCGCAATCTGAATGGGGTTTAAAAACAACCTGACAGGAAAACGGAACTGTACAAACAATGTTCATCTTACAAAAAAATGGCCAAATTTTCACTGCAGAGGGGAACAGATGTCACTTGGTCTGCAGAGGCAGTTCAGAGGCATTGTGGGAAAGAAGCGTGTGGTGCCGTGGCGTGGTCAGCACTGGCAGAGCAGGGCAGTCCATGAAAGCCGCCTAGCTGCTTCAGGGGGAGAGGCATAGGCCTCAGGATCAGTGTTTGCTCTTCTTAGTCTTTTTGTGGGAGCGGTGTGGCGACCGGGAGCTAGACCTCCACGTCTTCCTGACTGGCGAGGGCGACCGTGACCGCTTGGACTTCTTGGGAGACTTTGACTTGATTCTGTTGGAAGGGTGGGATAGGGGTGAGTCAGCAAAAATATATTGAATGCTGAACACAAATTAAATGGAACAATGGTTTCACATGGGCCTTACTTTGCGGGAGAATGTCCTCTGTATTTCTGTGTCCGCTCCTCTGTGTCTCTACTCCGTCCCCTGTCCCGGTCTTGACTCCTTTTACTCTTCTCCTTATCCCGTCCTTTACTGGTCTCCTCCGCCTTGTCTCTCCGCTCATCCTTCTTTGATCGCTCTTTTGATTTCGGAATGGATCTCTCTCTCTTCTCCTTGTCATCCTTATCAAACTCCTGATGTAAACAGAACATGTGGAGCCATTGCAACCGGTGAAGTTTTTTTTTAGTCACATTTAAACCTGCAACTTCATGGTACCTGGACAGTTTCCCTTACTGCTGGGCTTATGAAAAAGCACACTAGAAACCCACCTTTTGCAATAGCTTGTTCCTGTAGTGCGCCACCTGTTTCTGCATGTTTACCCCCGACTTCCTGGGCTTCTTCCCAGACTCCAGCTCATCCTGGAACTTCATCACCTTCACCTGCAGCAGAGACACATTGAGTAAATATAAGATGCATACACTCGTACTGTTTGGACAGTGGGTCCAATTGTTGCATAAATTAATGTAAATCAAACCAACTGCCGAGCGTATTCAGGTTTTGCCTTCAGACCGCTTTACTTTTCCCACATTTTGTTATCGCCCAAATTATAAAAGTGATAATTTCCGGGGGGGGGTTTACAAATGAATGAAAAGCTGAAATGTCTTGAGTCAAGTATTCACCCCCCCCCTTTTTTTTATGGCAAGCCTAAATAAGTTCAGGGTTAATGTGCATAACAAGTCATGTAAGTTAAACTGTGTGCAATAGTGTAACATTTTTTACCTTGTCCCAGAGCTGACAAGGAAAACATCTGTCGTTAACCACAATTAAGAATTTACTATAAACAAGGATCCGCCCCTTGACAAACAAATCTAACTGCCTGTAGCAAGGATGTGCATATTCTTGGTACCATTTGAAAAAAAACAAGTTTTGTATCATCTTTGAAATGCAAAAAAAAGGCTAATGTATTTTTCTAGCGCAGGTGCAATTTAGATTTGCCACTAGATGGTGAACCATTACAAAATTTAACAGCAATGCATCAAGACTGCCCAAATAGTTTAAATTGCACTCCTCAAACAATAGCTACTGTAAATTGGACTGTGCAGTTAGATTAACAATAATTTAAGCTTTCTGCCAATAGATGGCAGTCTGTCCTACACTGGAGTAGCTTACCAAGAAGACAGTGGCTGAGTTAGTCAAAACTAAGAACTGAAAATGGTTGTCTAGTAATGATCAACAACCAATTTGACAGAGCTTGAAAAATGTTGAAAATAAAATGGGTAAATGTTGCACAATTCAGAAAGTCTCACTAATCTCTGCAAAAGGTGATTCTACAAAGTACTGACTCAGTGGTGTAAATACTTATTTGAATGAGATTTAAATTAGTTCACTTTGCCATGTACTCTTATTTCCAGCCGGCACAGCCAGAAGAGGACTGGCCACCCCTCAGATCGTGGTTCGTTTCTCCTAGCCACCGTGCTTCTGCATTGTTTGGGGTTTTAGGCTGGGTTTCTGTATAGCGCTTTGACATCTGCAGTAAAAAGGTCTTTATAAATACATGTGATTGATTTTGTGTGTAGATGGGTGAGAAAAACAAATACATTTTGAATTCAGGCTGTAACAACAAAATGTGGAATAAGTGAAGGGGTGTAAATACTTTCTGAAGGGCCTGTATGTATTGTAAGTCGGTTGACCGGTATGGACTCAGTCATATGGTCTGCAGTGTGTTACTTGGTCCTAGTAGGCATTGTTGACTGTGCTTACCTCCAGCTCTCTCAGCCGGCTCCTCTTGCTTTCGGACATCTCAAAACTGCTGAGGAGCTCTTGAAGTCAGCGTTGTCATACTTAGAGGGGCTGTCATCATCGCTGCTGTCATCCTCGGACTTCCCATCTCCTCCCTTAATGTTAGCACTGTGGACCATGGGGCGATAAGAGGAATTTAATTGATTTTGGGTAACAGACATACAACCAAATGTTCAATGTGGACCCAGAGGATATCACTTGAAAGTATTCATTAAAATGCTTGTTTCCAAAGTGACCTTGAAGGTAAAAACAATAACTGATTAAAAGGCAAGACAAAATTAAACAACCATGAACATTGACATCCTAAAATGTCACTTTCCCCTAACTGTAGTCAACCATATTCATTTCACATCACACCGGGGCAGTGGAGTGGTTTCTCTTACTTGGACAACCTTGTCCAAATAAATCTTTGCCTGCTTTTTAAAGCTATTTTTTCTTGATCTCCAAGGGGAGGCTATTCCATAGACAAATGCCTGTACAGAAAAATGTGGTCCTCACAGCACTGTTTACTCTTGGGATTTTACAAGACATAATACTAGCTCTGGTACTGTGACTGTTGGTTATAGACCATACCAATGTGGTTTTTCATGTAACCTGGGGCACGATCATTTAAGATGTCAAACTTATGATTAAGTTGGTCCACAGGTAACAAGCCCACTTCTCCAGAACTCCTGTACCCCTATGTGGGTCCGAGGGGGGACATTCAGCATGTACCTGATAACACTGTGGGTCCTAGGGGGGACATTCAGGATATACCAGATAACACTGTGGGTCCTTGGGGGAACATTCAGCATATACCTGATAACACTGTGGATCCTAGGGGGAACATTCAGCATATACATGACCTGCATTCTCTCGTTCAGCTTTTTTGATAGCCCACTATACCAAGCAGAGCAGAATAATCAACACGACACAAGCAGTTTCTTAACTTTGACGTCCAAATAACAAACATTTAAATTTGTTTGCCATTTTAGAAATCATTTGAGCAGAAATTAGGTCTCCAGAAAGGGATTGATCTCGGGACACACCAAGTTAATCTCCTTGCCTGCAGTTTACCTTTATCTTGTCAGCCCTAAGCAATCTACGATTTGTTCCAAACAAAATTGATGAAGTTTCTCCCAAATGTAGCAACAATGTTGCCAGTCAACCAATCTCTTAACAAAATGCAAGAGCCACTATGTCCCAACTCCAGTTCTCCCAACAGTACATGTGTTATGGCCCCATACTTGCACACCTGATTCTACTTGTCAATTAATCATTAAGCCCTTTTTTTTGTCCAGGGTTACAACAAAAAAAGTGTACTGTTGGGGGTACTGGAGGACTGGAGCTGGAAAACACCACTCAACAGCAGTAAATGCTACATTACAGTAACTCTGTGATGAGGAGTTGGGTTTCAGTGATGGGGAAAAGAGTCCCTTGCACCAGGTTCTTACCTGGCATTCAGGTCATCCCCCAAGTCTCGCTCTCCCAAAGTGTCCCATTTGGATTCAGTGTTCGCTGAAAGAGGAAGCGGCAGGGTGAGCTGTAGGTTAGGAGTAGAGATATGATTGTTGGGTTGACAGTGCTGACAGTACAGTACCTTGTGGGAGAGCGTCAGCATCGTCCACCCTCTCCCATTTCGATAGAGCCACTCTTGAGTGGGCCAGCTCATCCACTGCAGAACACAAACTTACATCAAGTCCACATCTTATAACGCTTTCATGGTTTCCATTCGTCACAGAAATTCTGCCAGATTGACTTACAAGGCATTCCGTCAATGTCCTCCATGGGTGCACACAGGGGAACCCCGTCGATGTCATCAACAGGCACCCCATCCAGGGAGGCAGGGTCCCAGGCCAGGGGCGAGCCGTCGAGGTTCTCCAGCGGAGCTCCGTCCAACGGGGCTCCATCCAGGTCTGGAGACGACACCTGAGGTGAGATATACCCAGCCCGCATAAACCAATGTTGCTGAATTGTATATTTACACACACTATCAGAGAATGTAATAGTGTCATCAGTAAAATAGGCATTGATCAAAACTCTTTTCCAGGTCTTGTCCAGGACAGGTCCTGAGATCCAGCTCACCTCTACCCTCTCGATCACCTCCTCTCCTGCCTTGATCAGACCTAGGAAGATGTTCTGTAGCTGGATCAAGTAAGCCTCTGGGTATACGGCCCAGTCTTCCCAGGCCCTGAAACAGCCCATTATCTTTTGCTGAGGACAGAAGACATATGGGTGAGTGATAATGTATTTGTTCTGGCCAAGTCGATAACAGATCACAAGCATGGAAAAACATTATAAAGCATTATTATTTTTTTTTAACTGCACTCATTACCTTGAACTGTTCAGCTTGTAGTCTTGCTTGTATGTTTCGATATGCATCACTAATGTCACCAAATATCTGGGGCAATTTTGCTTCAAAACTGAAGGAACAGAAACAATAAACCGTTAGACAGGAAAACACAGTATGACCACTGAACATGTGTATTATATAATGACAGACTTATTTAAAATAGACTTTTCTTACTATTTGCGATAATAAGATGCATTGGCAACTTTGGCACAAGAGTTGTACAAGATGTCGGATACAAGGTACAGTCTGGCAATCTGTGGGAAGAAAGATAAACATGACTGTGAGCAATACTCTGGGCGGCAGGTAACCTAGTGGTCGATGTGCCTTGAGCAAGTCACTTAACCCTTATTTCTCCAGGGACCGTTGATAATACATGTTTTCTATATACTATATGCCATGTGAATGTGCTTGGTAGTGTAAGACTGTCATAGGATAAGGGACCTTTTTCTGCAGTGGTGTCTGAAGGAGGGACAGGGACTCTGCGATGGACCCCACCACCTCCTCCGCTGCCTCGGCTCTCTCCAGACAGAACAGCATAGCATCACCAATGTCCTCCCTACGAGGGGTGAGTCCTCTCAGCAGCATCTCTAGTCTCTCCCTGTGCCTGGAATAAAAACACACATTCATTGTTATCCTGAGAATGTCCATATTCCAAAGTCTGTTTTTCCAGTAACACGTCAGATTCATGAGAGAACGATTTTCATCTTCAGTCTGCCTCAGAACCTCCCTCTCTGCCCTGTATGTACAGCAACACTCACTCAGTCTTCAGCTGGCCCTTTTTCAGCAGCTCCTCCTCCAGGGAGGGAGACTCCTCTTCCTCTCCCGCCTCCTCATCTCCATGGAGGTAGGGGTTTAGGAGGGGCGGCCTCCAGATGGAGCCCCCACGGAACATCCGGAAGTCTGCCGTCCTCCACTCACTGGGGGGCTCGCCCTGGGGATGGAGGGAGAGGGACATGGATGAGGCACAGCAGAGGTGTAGTGGGTAGGCACTGTTCTTCATTTTACTCCTTTTATTTTCTATCCTGATGCCTAGTCACTTTAATCTGCCTTCATGTACATATCTACCTCATATTCCTTATTATTATCTATCCTGATGCCTAGTCACTTTACTCTGCCTTCATGTACATATCTACCTCATATTCCTTATTATTATCTATCCTGATGCCTAGTCACTTTACTCTGCCTTCATGTACATATCTACCTCAAATACCATATTATTATCTATCCTGATGACTAGTCACTTTACCCTGCCTTCATGTACATATCTACCTCAAATACCATATTATTATCTATCCTGATGCCTAGTCACTTTACCCTGCCTTCATGTACATATCTACCTCAAATACCTTATTATTATCTATCCTGATGCCTAGTCACTTTACCCTGCCTTCATGTACATATCTACCTCTAATACCTTATTATTATCTATCCTGATGCCTAGTCACTTTACCCTGCCTTCATGTACATATCTACCTCAAATACCTTATTATTATCTATCCTGATGCCTAGTCACTTTACCCTGCCTTCATGTACATATCTACCTCAAATACCTTATTATTATCTATCCTGATGCCTAGTCACTTTACCCTGCCTTCATGTACATATCTACCTCAAATACCTTATTATTATCTATCCTGATGCCTAGTCACTTTACCCTGCCTTCATGTACATATCTACCTCTAATACCTTATTATTATCTATCCTGATGCCCAGTCACTTTACCCTGCCTTCATGTACATATCTACCTCTGATACCTCTGCACATTGGTCTGGTACTGATACTCCCTGCATATAGCGTTATGCTTGTTTATGTTATTCCAATTGTGTTACTATTTGTATACATTTTTTAAACTCTGCATAGTTGGGAAGGGCTCGTAAGAAAGCATTTCATGGTCAAGTACACCTGTTGTATTCAGCACATGTGACAAATAACACTTGATTTGAGATGGCCTCATGGTCATAGGGCTGTAGCCAGGACAGATCATGACCTACCTGGAGAATGGAGTAGAGTTTCCAGCGGTAGTACACATGCTCTTGGCTTTTGTTGTCAAAGAGAAACCTGGAATCCGTTTAAAATTTAGTTTAAAAAGACATCTTTAGACCAGTGGTATGACTAGAGGGAAAGGGAGAGCTCAGCAATGGTAGATCACCTCAAGTCAGGGTTGTTCTTCTCTTTGCTCATAATGATGGCTTCAAACATGGGTCCCTCACGCACCACAAACTCTATCATCCTGTGGATGAGGCCTAACAGATTCCTGTGGAGTAAAAGGAGAGGGGATGAGACCAAACGCTGTGACTTGTCCCCCCTCATCCAGACCAGTGGCCATGTCAAAGCTCTCACTGAACACTGGCCCCGAGCCCCTTAACCTCTCTCTGTCTCTCTTCTAGAACATTTGTCCCTCTGCAATCATTTATCACAGCAACGTTGAGGATATGTTGTGTGATGTGTGTTGGTCTGCAAACACGAGTGAGTGGGGGAGACGGTCTGTCCCTAGTGTGTAGTTACAGCAGAAGTAGTGTTTCTGTCATGTGTCTAAATGAAAAAAAGAGGGACTATATATATTATATATATGAGTGACAACATAATACTACTATTAGCTACTACTGATTTTAATCTAAAATGCATTTGCTTTCTAGCTGCATCTGTCTGCAGTGTCTCAGCCAACACAAGGTAGGAAGAACAAAGGTTGCCACTGAAGCTAGTACCAGTATGTTTCAATGGATATAATTGACTCCAACAATCACTTAAGTCTAACAATCAATTTTTCTGACAGGGGATTACAATGGTGACATTTACTAATCTAATGAGGATGACATGAATGAATAAACGGTGGGCTTTGCTTACTAGGCCAATGATTCACTTCAACCATGTTCAACTGAGGCCCATGGCCCTCCTACTAGTTAGATATAGGGCCTCCAGTCCTAAGCAGAAGGGGTTACCAATTCCCTGAACATAGGCCATGTTGTCAACAAGATAGATAGACCAATGTTAGAACAGGACACTACTACAAACTACGAGACACTTATGTTCTCAGCTGTCCTCTCCCATTAGTCATGTACATACAGACGTAGCACTTAGGACTGGGGCTTCTTGTCTGTCACGTACGTACACAAGAACAGTACACCAGGGCAGGGCCTCTGTCCTCTAACACGGTTCTGTCTGTGAGAATGTCTGGTCAGTCGTAGTAGTAAGAATGGATAGAGAGTGTGTACCTTTCTGTTGGGATAACCACTTTGACTACAGCTTCGGACAGAGTCTGTTCGTGAAGTCAAATAAAATAGTGAAGATATAAAAAAAGTGAGTATATATATATACAGAGATGAAACACTGCAGGATACATACAGCATATCAACTGAGGACAGCAGTAACAGCTATACTTTATTTTAACGAGGGGAAAAGTTCCCACATTCGAGAGACAGGTACACTGTCAAAGTACATTATCTATAGAATACCCCCACCCTCTTACTTTTACAGTAGATAGGTACACTGTCAAAGTACATTATCTATAGAATACCCCCACCCTCTTACTTTTACAGTAGATAGGTACACTGTCAAAGTACATTATCTATAGAATACCCCCACCCTCTTACTTTTACAGTTGAGAGGTACACTGTCAAAGTACATTATCTATAGAATACCCCCACCCTCTTACTTTTACAGTTGAGAGGTACACTGTCAAAGTACATTATCTATAGAATACCCCCACCCTCTTACTTTTACAGTAGCATTTTAATTACATATGGTTCTGTAACTACCTCATAACTCCATCTGGGACAAATTCCCCTGCCTTAGAACATATCCTGAATAGATTCATAACAGGTCTATACACGCACCACAGGACAAACCAACTGGATTTTAAAAAAGGGAAATGGAACTCGGAACTGCTATTTCAGAACACAGCCATCACATCTCTTTTGTTTTGTGCATAAAATGCCGTTCTGAATTCTAAGCAATGTCCAGTTGATTGGGCCTATGATAAATGTATCAACATGCATAGAAAATCTACTACACACACCTAATATTGGCAAATTAACTGTAGTTTAAAACAAAATAAAACAATTATTTAAACAACTTGACAGAACCATGCACATACACTATAGCAGGGGTCTCCTCACCCTGTTCCTGGAGAGCTACCCTTCCGTAGGTTTTCACTCCAACCCCAGTTGTAACTAACCTGGTTCAGCTTATCAACCAGCTAATTATTAGAAAGGTGTGTTAAATTAGGGTTGGAGCGAAAACCTACAGGATGGTAGCTCTCCAGGAACAGGGTTGGAGCGTCCTGCCCGACACTCTTTAAAAAACATTTTTTTTAAAGGGCCAACCTACCTTGTCCAACTCCTCCTTGGACCTGCCCCATGGCTTGGTAAAGTCATTGCGGAAGCGGTCTCTGGGCTGAGCGTTGAAGGGCAGGCCGGAGGGGGGTGGGGGTGTGGACATTTTAAGTACCCCTATGGGTGTATAGAGTGGCTGGGGAGGGATGCGAACAGCTTTCCCCCACCCCAGCTTCATTTCAAAACCCATAACCATTTTACCTGCAGCAAAAAGGAGCAATGATCCTACAAGGTTAATGGAACACGGAGCAGGGCATTTATCATCTGGCATCGTTTACTGAACAGAATGCAATATTCCCTAATCACAGATTGACTCACCGTCTAGAGCAGCCAAGGCCCTTTCTGCATCTTTCCTGGTCATGAAGGCCACAAAGCCTCTATTTGTGACCCTTGTGCGTTCCTCGTCACTACGGGGCCACATGATCTTCACACTCGCCAGGGGACCATACTTGCCAAACTCTTTGCAAAGCATTTCTTCATTCATCTGACACATTAGAAGTATCATATCAGCAAAGTTTCACAAAAATTCAGTCCGCATTTAAGTTAGTTGAATTTGTCCCAAACAAACTGGCTATATTGTGAATCTTTATCTCCTGTCAAAACGTCCCAAGCAGATAGTTTCTTTACCTTGGGGCTAATGCAGCCAATGTACAGGTTGGTTGTGTTCGGTATGGCTGGGTCATCATCAAATACTGGAGGGAGACGTTCATATGTAGCTAAACATGTAAAAGCTACAGAGGGTTCATCTTTGATTTGGACAAAGGCTTATTGTAGTAAACCATTCTTATTCCACTGCAAGGGACAGACTTGGCTCTTACTTGATCGTCGCGTTAGTGGTATGTCCAGGTCTCCATATCCTCCCCCAGGCTCATTAGTCTTTCTTTTGTACCTTTCTTCACGTTCCTCCTGTATTCTAGGAGAACACAATTATTTACACACACAAATAAACAACAAATTGGTCAAATAATGAAAGAACATGAATTACTACGGCGCGTCAAAAAACATACTGCTTTAGCTCCTCTTTAAAAAGTTCAAGGTTGCTCTTCTTCTTCTCGTCCGTCTTCTTTTTAACAATCTGTGGACCAGACAAACATATAAGAGGACAAAATAATGTATCATTCTGTATACACAGTAAGGGATTCACATGGGATACTCACAGGCCTTCTGATTTCAGAAGAGTGTGCCGGTGAGACGTTCTGGGACACTGAAGTCAACTTGGTGATTGGTCGGTAAAGCTTGCTCTTTTTAACCTCTACCGCTTCCTCTTCTGCAAAATCAAATAAATATCAAATATAAATATTAACTGTGTAGATATTTAAAAATAATATAGTGTCTGCAACACAGACCCAACCAAAGTTGGATTAGCCAGGATGTTTCACTCACCTTTAGTTGCATTGACGATACCCCCACGGACAAAAGTCTTCACTCCACTTTTGTCGTTACTGTCAAAGCAAGCTAAAAACTCTTCAAAAACTTCAGCTGCTTTTTCTTCTTCCTGGAAAAGGGATTGTTTTCAAATTGAAAATCATAGCCATCTGCAACAAAGTGTAGGCCTATTTTATCTATAAAATGGTCAAATCGCTTACCTTTTTCTTCAGATCTTCTTGTTCTCTCTTGGTCAATGTTCTCTTCACTCCTACAGGTTTCCCTTTCTTGCCATTTTTGTCTGCCATGCTGATACTTATACAAAAAGAAAAAGTGTCATATTGAAGAAATGGAGTCTGATAAAATGCACCCTTCTGTCTCTTCACACACTTCTATTTTTTTTCAGCTACAGCTCTGCAAAAGCATGTTGTGTAATGAATGCTACTGCATGCAAACGTATTACAACTGCAGATGCATGAATCTGAGCAAATAGCAGTAGTTAGGAAAGTTCTGTAACTAACTACTTACTGCGAGCTATGGCCAACCAACATTAGCTAGCTAGACATGTCATCATATTTGTTGACTGTGACATACCTGCACATTTCTGTCGCCAGATACGAACCTAACCTTTCTTATTAATATCTAGCCAGCTATCATTTCCTCCATTACTCTTCAAAAAAAACTAGTTAGCTCAGTTGATCATACACGAGCCCTGCCTGCCAACCCCCCTCCCCTCCCATTCAATCACTGTGTAGCTAACATTAGCTAGCTAGCTAGGCCAAATCTCGCTTGCTTGCTGTGTGTGATCTGGTGCAAAGCTTTGCTACGGCGATCATTTCTAACTTACTGCAAGACAAATATGTAGTTAATAAAATAGATGATTGGTTTGAATGATCTGCATCGTAATGAGTATGAATCATTAAGTCTAAAAGTAGCAAATTCCTTACCGTAGAAATGTACAATGCGTTTGTTATTGCTCCACCATTTTGAATACGACAAAATTGGACATAGAGAAAAACTGATGTCACTACACGCTCTGACCAATAAAACCCCCAAAAGATGACTTCAGTTTGTCAGATCTTTCAGTAGGTTTTCATAAAAGTAGGCCAAGGCTATAATAAAATCATTATATCATAATATGTGATTTAGCTACATAATCTAGCTAATTTCATTTAATACAATTTATCTTTACCCCATACATCTGTAAGTGTAGATACAGGTAATGCAAGTGTAATGATGACCAAATAAATCAAACATTTAATTCTCCTACGTTTTTTTGTATATTTCATATTTAATTTACAACATATGAGTCTCATTGAAAATCAATGTTTGACTTTTTTTATTTAAATGCCTTCCTAACCATCTTAAATAAACATGCCCCATTCAAGAAATTTAGAACCAGGAACAGATATAGCCCTTGGTTCTCCCCAGACCTGACTGCCCTTAACCAACACAAAAACATCCTATGGCGTTCTGCATTAGCATCGAACAGCCCCCGTGATATGCAGCTGTTCAGGGAAGCTAGAAACCATTAAACACAGGCAGTTAGAAAAGCCAAGGCTAGCTTTTTCAAGCAGAAATTTGCTTCCCACAACACTAACTCAAAAAAGTTCTGGGACACTGTAAAGTCCATGGACAATAAGAACACCTCCTCCCAGCTGCCCACAGCACTGAAGATAGGAAACACTGTCACCACTGATAAATCCACCATAATTGAGAATTTCAATAAGCATTTTTCTACGGCTGGCCATGCTTTCCACCTGGCTACTCCTACCCCGGTCAACAGCACTGCACCCCCAACAGCAACTCGCCCAAGCCTTCCCCATTTCTCCTTCTCCCAAATCCATTCAGCTGATGTTCTGAAAGAGCTGCAAAATCTGGACCCCTACAAATCAGCCGGGCTAGACAATCTGGACCCTTTCTTTCTAAAATTATCTGCCGAAATTGTTGCCACCCCTATTACTAGCCTGTTCAACCTCTCTTTCGTGTTGTCTGAGATTCCCAAAGATTGGAAAGCAGCTGTGGTCATCCCCCTCTTCAAAGGGGGGGACACTCTTGACCCAAACTGCTACAGACCTATATCTATCCTACCATGCCTTTCTAAGGTCTTCGAAAGCCAAGTCAACAAACAGATTACCGACCATTTCGAATCTCACCATACCTTCTCTGCTATGCAATCTGGTGTCAAAGCTGGTCATGGGTGCACCTCAGCCACGCTCAAGGTCCTAAACGATATCTTAACCGCCATCGATAAGAAACATTACTGTGCAGCCGTATTCATTGATCTGGCCAAGGCTTTCGACTCTGTCAATCACCACATCCTCATTGGCAGACTCGACAGCCTTGGTTTCTCAAATGATAGCCTCTCCTGGTTCACCAACTACTTCTCTGATAGAGTTCAGTGTGTCAAATCGGGGGGTCTGCTGTCCGGACCTCTGGCAGTCTCTATGGGGGTGCCACAGGGTTCAATTCTTGGACCGACTCTCTTCTCTGTATACATCAATGAGGTCGTTCTTGCTGCTGGTGAGTCTCTGATCCACCTCTATGCAGACGACACCATTCTGTATACATCCGGCCCTTCTTTGGGCACTGTGTTAACAACCCTCCAGGCAAGCTTCAATGCCATACAACTCTCCTTCGTGGCCTCCAATTGCTCTTAAATACAAGTAAAACTAAATGCATGCTCTTCAACCGATCGCTACCTGCACCTACCCGCCTGTCCAACATCACTACTCTGGAAGGCACTGACTTAGAATACGTGGACAACTACAAATACTTAGGTGTCTGGTTAGACTGTAAACTCTCCTTCCAGACCCATATCAAACATATCCAATCCAAAGTTAAATCTAGAATTGGCTTCCTATTTCGCAACAAAGCATCCTTCACTCATGCTGCCAAACATACCCTTGTAAAACTGACCATCCTACCAATCCTCCACTTTGGCGATGTCATTTACAAAATAGCCTCCAATACCCTACTCAACAAATTGGATGCAGTCTATCACAGTGCAATCCGTTTTGTCACCAAAGCCCCATATACTACCCACCATTGCGACCTGTACGCTCTCGTTGGCTGGCCCTCGCTTCATACTCGTCGCCAAACCCACTGGCTCCATGTCATCTACAAGACCCTGCTAGGTAAAGTCCCCCCTTATCTCAGCTCGCTGGTCACCATAGCATCTCCCACCTGTAGCACACGCTCCAACAGGTATATCTCTCTAGTCACCCCCAAAACCAATTCTTTCTTTGGCCGCCTCTCCTTCCAGTTCTCTGCTGCCAATGACTGGAACGAACTACAAAAATCTCTGAAACTGGAAACACTTATCTCCCTCACTAGCTTTAAGCACCAACTGTCAGAGCAGCTCACAGATTACTGCACCTGTACATAGCCCACCTATAATTTAACCCAATCAACTACCTCTTTCCCAACTGTATTTAATTAATTAATTAATTTTGCTCCTTTGCACCCCATTATTTTTATTTCTACTTTGCACATTCTTCCATTGCAAAACTACCATTCCAGTGTTTTACTTGCTATATTGTATTTACTTTGCCACCATGGCCTTTTTTGCCTTTACCTCCCTTCTCACCTCATTTGCTCACATTGTATATAGACTTGTTTATACTGTATTATTGACTGTATGTTTGTTTTACTCCATGTGTAACTCTGTGTCGTTGTATCTGTCGAACTGCTTTGCTTTATCTTGGCCAGGTCGCAATTGTAAATGAGAACTTGTTCTCAACTTGCCTACCTGGTTAAATAAAGGTGAAATAAAAAATACATAAAAAATAAAAATGCATCAGTAGATTTCCAGAGCAGTTGCTATAAACATCATGTAATATGGCCTACATACAGTGGAGCAAAAAAAGTATTTAGTCAGCCACCAATTGTGCAAGTTCTCCCACTTAAAAAGAGGAGAGAGGCCTGTAATTTTCACTTCAACTATGATAGACAATATGAGAAGAAAAAAATCCAGAAAAATCACATTGTAGGATTTTTTATGAATTTATTTGCAAATTATGGTGAAAAATAAGTATTTGGTCAATAACAAATGTTTATCTCAATACTTTCTTATATACCCTTTGTTGGCAATGACAGAGGTCAAACGTTTTCTGTAAGTCTTCACAAGGTTTTCACACACTGTTGCTGGTATTTTGGCCCATTCCTCCATGCAGATCTCCTCTAGAACAGTGATGTTTTGGGGCTGTTGCTGGGCAACACGGACTTTCAACTCCCTCCAAAGATTTTCTTTGGGGTTGAGATCTGGAGACTGGCTAGGCTACTCCAGGACCTTGAAATGCTTCTTACGAAGCCACTCCTTGCCCAGGCGGTATGTTTGGGATCATTGTCATGCTGAAAGACCCAGCCATGTTTCATATTCAATGCCCTTGCTGATGGTAGGCTTTGTAACTTTGGTCCCAGCTCTCTGCAGGTCATTCACTAGGTCCCCCCGTGTGGTTCTGGGATTTTGCTCACCGTTCTTGTGATCATATTGACCCTACTGGGTGAGATCTTGCGTGGAGCCCCAGATCGAGGGAGATTATCAGTGGTCTTGTATTTCTCCCATTTCCTAATAATTGCTCCCACCGTTGATTTCTTCAAACCAAGCTGCTTACCAATTGCAGATTCAGTCTTCCCAGCCTGGTGCAGGTCTACAATTTTGTTTCTGGTGTCCTTTGACAGCTCTTTGGTCTTGGCCGTAGTGGAGTTTGGAGTGTGACTGTTTGAGGTTGTGGACAGGTGTCTTTTATACTGATAACAAGTTCAAACAGGTGCCATTAATACAGGTAACGAGTGGAGGACAGAGGAGCCTCTTAAAGAAGAAGTTACAGGTCTGTGAGAGCCAGACATCTTGCTTGTTTGTAGGTGACCAAATACTTATTTCAACCATAATTTGCAAATAAATTCATTAAAAATCCTACAATGTGATTTTCTGGATTTTTCTTCTCATTTTGTCTGTTATAGTTGAAGTGTACCTATGATACAAATTACAGGCCTCTCTCATCTTATTAAGTGGGAGAACTTGCACAATTGGTGGCTGACTAAATACTTTTTTGCCCCACTGTATACATGCAGCTGCATAGACCAGTGCTATAAATACTTTGGGTAACAGGCTCAGGTCACTGTCCAAACCTCACATGATATTTCCCAAAATAACATGTGTGTCTAGGGTCCTTATGAAGAGTGTGAACATATGTGTAGCCTGTCACTTCAGATCTTCTTTATCACTTGTCCTTTTGAGTTCTAATATTAATTGAGTTCTTCAGAGGTCAAAAACGTTTGTAAACACGGCCACATAAATTCTCTGACATGCCAAATCTAATTCAGGTGATGGGCCTAACTGCTCTGCAAAACGCTCTTGCGGGTTTCCATGTAACTGATTATTACAACAGCCAAGAAATGTCATGAATATCTGTGCCATACATACTAAAACCAACATCAAGATAAAGTGGCAACATCCTACATCTTTGGGTACTTCATTGAACTTTGACCACTGGACTATTTGAGGACTTGCCTTTTTGACACTTTCAGACTCATGTACTTATATGTACCTTTATGAGAAAGCATGTACAGTAACTGCTTCAGTGCTTTTAGATTACAGTCAAACAAGTTGATATTCAGTAAATCTGTAAAGAGAAAGCAAACATTTTTTAAACTGTCTAGTGGTGGAACACAGAAAATTATTTTGAATGATGTTGAGTTTTTTAAGTGTTAAATGTAAGCCTATCGGAAGGGCTAAGAGTGTGATTAATGAGAAGCTTTTGATACAGGCTACAGAAAGCACATGGGTCCTCAACAGTGATCACTGCAGGATGACAATCCGGCCTTCTCGGCCTCTGCCTCTTCCCCGCCACTGCACCTTTGTGGACCCTGTCCTGGGCCTGCCCTGGTCCTCATACCAGCGAAGCGATCATTGAGGGTCACTCCTGTCTGAAAACCAGGAAACAAAAGTATGTGGACACCCCTTCAAATTAGTGTTTTCGGCTATTTCAGCCACACTCGTAGCTGACAGGTGTATAAAATCGAGCACACAGCCATAAAATCTCCATAGATAAACATTGGCAGTAGAATAGCCTGTACTGAAGAGCTCAGTGACTTTCAACATGGCACCGTCATAGGATGCCACCGTTCCAAAAAGTCAGTTCCTCAAAATTCTGCTGTGCTAGAGCTGCCCTGGTCAACCGTAAGTGCTGTTATTGTAAAGTGGAAACATCTAGGAGCAACAACAGCTCAGCCACAAAGTGGTAGGCCACACAAGCTCACAGAACGGGGCCGCCGAGTGCTGAAGTGCGTAGCACGTAAAATTGTCTGTCCTCGGTTGCAACACTCATTACCGAGTTCCAAACCGCCCCTGGAAGCAACATCAGCACAATAATTGTTCGTCAGGAGCTTCATGAAATTAGTTTCCATGGCCGAACAGCCACACACAAGCCTAAGATCACCATGCGCAATGGCAAGCGCCGGCTGAAGTGGTGTAAAGCTTGCCGCCATTGGACTCTCAAGCAGTGGAAACATGTTATCTGGAGTGATGAATCACGATTCACCATCTGGCAGTCCGATGGATGAATCTGGGGTTGGCAGATGTCAGGAGAACGCTACCTGTCGGAATGCATAGTGCCAACTTTAAAAAAATGGTGGAGGAGGAATAATGGTCTGGGGTTGTTTTTCATGGTTCAGGTTAGGCCCCTTAGTTCCAGGGAAAGGAAATCTTAATGCTAGAACATACAATGATATTCTAGACGATTCTGTACTTCCAACTTTGTGGCAACAGTTTGGGAAGGCCCTTTCCCGTTTCAGCATGACAATGCCCCCGAGCACAAAGTGTGGTCCATAAAGAAATGGTCTATCCAGATCGGTGTGGAAGAACTTGACTGGCCTGCACAGAGCCCTGACCTCAACCCCATAGAACACCTTTGGGATGAATTGGAACGCCGACTGCGAACTAGACCTAATCACCCAACATCAGTGCCCGACTTCATTAATGCTCTTGTGGCTGAATGTAATCAATTCCCTGCAGCAATGTTCCAACATCTAGTGGAATGCCTTCCCAGAAGAGTGGAGGCTGTTATAGCAACAAAGGGGGGCCCAACTCCATATTAACGGCCATGATTTTTGGAATAAAATGTTTGACGAGCAGGTGTCGTAGTACTAAATGTTCTAAATACAGGTAATGGCATATCACCTGATTTACAGTGGCTTTGAAGTTAAATCTGAGAGGGATGCCTTTAGCCTGGATGGACGTCCCACCCCCTGCCCCTGATGGACTGAATCAGTCCATTACTGTGGCCTCCTTAACCTTGGTCCTGAGAGACCAAGACACAGGACAGATAAGGATTAGCTTTTGTAGACTATCTGAATCCATATTAATTACAAGTAAACCTTTGTTTTGTACAGAACCCACAAAAGCATTTCAGTAAAGCAGGGTTGCAGTTTGTACTACTGTTTGTGGGCTCTGGGTTGGTTTTGCAGTCGGGAAGTGACACTGTCAAGGTAGAACCACTAGAGGACGCCTTTCTCCAGCTACATGAGAGCGGATGACGATGAGCAATACTGCCAATATAAAATAGTTTATTTGTCACAAGCAACCACAGTTACGTCATCTCACCTTCTAACCTTTTGGTACTTATACAATTTTCCATTTGCTCCAGGAAATGGAGAAGGAACCGGAAAAATGAACATGTAATTGTTTATTTTTCTATAATTCTGTGTATTCATTAAGATTAATTAGTAGGTATTAGACATCGTACTAAGAGCATTTATTGTAAACCATAAGAATAGAGTATTAACTGAACAGTACCCAGTAATATGCCTTATTTTCCTCGTGCTGTAAATGACCTCTGTTTGCATGTCTCTATTACTGTAAGTGCAGTGATACAGTGCCTATGGAAAGTATTGACTTTCTCCACGTTTTGTTACAGTACCAGTCAAACGTTTGTTTATTTGGACTATTTTCTACACTGTAGAATAATCCTGTAGTCATTAAAACTATGAAATAACACATATGGAATCATATAGTAACCAAAAAAGTGTTAAACAAATCAAAATATATTTTATATTTGACATTCTTTAAAGTAGCCATCCTTTGCCTTGATTACAGCATTGCACACTCTTGGCATTCTCTCAACCAGCTTCATGATGTAGTCACGTGGAATACATTTCAATTAACAGGTGTGCCTTGTTAACAGTTAATTTGTGGAATTTCTATTCTTCTTAATGTATTTAAGTCAATCAGTTGTGTTGTGACAAGGTAAGAGTGGTATACAGAAGATAGCCCTATTTGGTAAAAGACCAAGTCCATATTATGGCAAGAACAGCTCAAATAAGCAAAGAGAAATGATAGTCCATCATTACTTTAGGACATGAAAGTCAGTCAATCCGGAAAATGTCAAGAACTTTGAAAGTTTCTTCAAGTGAAGTCGAAAAAACCAACAAGCCCTACAATGAAACTGGCTCTCATGAGGATAAGTTCATTAGAGTTAACTGCACCTCAGATTGCGGCGCAAATAAATGCTTCACAGAGTTCAAGTAACATACACATCTCAACATCAACTGTTCAGAGGAGACTATGTGAATCAGGCCTTCGTGTTTGAATTGCTGCAAAGAAACAACTACTAAAGGACACCAATAAGAAGAATAAACTTGCTTGGGCCAAGAAACACGAGCAATGGACATTAGACCGGTGGAAATCTGTCCTTCGGACTAATGAGTCCAAATGAGAGATTTTTTGTTCCAGCCGCAATGTCTTTGTGAGACGTAGAGTAGGTGAACGGATGATCTCCGCATGTGTGGTTTCTACCATCAAGCATGGAGGAGGAGGTGTGATGGTGTGGGGGAGCTTTGCTGGTGACAGTGATTTATTTAGGATTGACGGCACACTTAACCAGAATGGCTACCACAGCATTCTGCAGCGATTCGCCATCCCATCTGGTTTGTGCTTTAGTAGGACTATAATTTGTTTTTCAACAAGACACTGACCAAAAACACACCTCCAGGCTGTGTAAGAGCTATTTGACCAAGGAGAGTGATGGAGTGCTGCATCAGATGACCTGGCCTCCACAATCACCCGACCTCAACCCAATTGAGATGGTTTAGGATGAGTTGGACCGCAGAGTGAAGGAAAAGCAGCCAACAAGTGCTCTGCATATGTGGGAACTCCTTCAAGACTGTTGGTCTGGTTGAGAGAATGCCAAGAGTGTGCAAAGCTGTCATTAAGTCAAAGGGTAGCTACTTTGAAGAATCTAAAATATATTCTGATTTGATTAACACTTTTTTGGTTACTACATGATCCCATATGTGTTATTTCATAGTTTTGATGTCATCACTATTATTTTACAATGTAGAAAGTAGTAAAAATAAAGACAAAACCTTGAATGAGTAGGTGTGTCTAAACTTTTGACTGGTACTGTAAGTATTCAGACCCTTTACTCAGTACTTTGTTGAAGCACCTTGGGTTGTGATTACAGCCTTGAGTCTTCTTGGGTATGATGCTACAAGCTTGGCACACCTGTATTTGGGGAGTTTCTCCCATTCTTCTCTGCAGATCCTCTCAAGCTCTGTTAGGTTGGATGGGGAGCATTTCTGCACAGCTATTTTGAAGGTCCCTCCAGAGATGTTCTATCGGGTTAAAGTCCAGGCTCTGGCTGGGCCACTCAAGGACATTCAGAGACTTGTCTCGAAGCCACTCCTGCATTGTCTTGGCTGTGTGGTTAGGGTCGTTGTCCTGTTGGAAGGTAAACATTCTCCCCAGTCTGAGGTCTTGAGCGCTCTGGAGCAGGTTTTCATCAAGGATCTCTCTGTACTTAGGTGGCTTTTGCAAAACTCCAATCGGGCTGTCATGTGCCTTTTACTGAGGAGTGGCTTCCGTCTGGCAACTCTACCATTAAGGCCTAATTGGTGGAGTGCTGCAGAGATGGTTGTCCTTCTGGAAGGTTCTCCCATCTCCACAAAGGAACTCTGGAGCTCTATCAGAGTGACCATTGGGTTCTTGGTCACCTCCCTAACCAAGGCCCTTCTCCCCTGATTGCTCAGTTTGGAATGGTGGCCAGCTCTAGGAAGAGTCTTGGTGGTTCCAAATGGTGGTTCCAAGTGGTTCCATTTAAGAATGATGCAGGCCACTATGTTCTTGGGGACTTTCAATGCTGTAGAAGTTTTGGTACCTTTCCCCAGATCTGTGCCTCAACATAATCATGTCTCGGAGCTCTACGGACAATTCCTTCGACTTCATGGCTTGGTTTTTTGCTCTGACATGCACTGTCAACTGTGGGACCTTATTTCGACAGGTGTGACTTTCCAAATCATGTCCAATCAATTGAATTTACCACAGGAGTACTCCAATCAAGTTGTAGTAACATCTCAAGGATGATCAATGGAAACAGGGTGCACCTGAGCTCAATTTCGAGTCTCATAGCGAAGGGTCTGAACACTTATGTAAATCATGTATTTCTGTTTTTTGTTTTTAATACATTTGCAAAAAAAAAAAAAAAACTGTATTCACTTTGTCATTGTATGGTATTTTTTGTAGATTGCTGAGGAATTATTTTATTTTAAAAAAAAGAATGATAAAGGGTTATGAATTTGTTGTGCATAAGTTCCTGAAGTGCATCTTTAACATCATAACTGCTGTGCAAATCCTATGTTTACTATACACATACTGTAAACCCCATGCCCTCAGAGGGTATGAAAGCCATTCATGTCATCTATGAGAATCTTATGCATTACGAAAGTGCTGTGATAATGCATTAAGCAAAGCATGCTGTGTCTGACGTCCTTAAAGCTCCTGGGGGACCTCTGTAAGGTTGATCAAGTGCACCTCTGAACAACTGTTTGCGTTTTCCAAACTGCCCGACTTCTTTAGGGTAAAAAAACAATGACCCTTTGTCACATTTTGTCATTGTAATCAGTCATTTTCTGTGCATTTGAAAAGTATTCAGACCTCTTTCCTTTTTCCACATTATTTTACTCTACAAACTTCTTCTAAAAAGGATTAAATAAAATGTTTTCCTAATCAATCTACACACAATACCCCATAATGACAAAGCAAAAACAGGTTTAGAAGTAGAAATGTTCCTCCCCGCCTCCTCATCTCCATGGAGGTAGCGGTTTAGGAGGGGCGGCCTCCAGATGGAGCCCCCACGGAACATCCGGAAGTCTGCCGTCCTCCACTCACTGGGGGTTCGCCCTGGGGATGGAGGGAGAGGGACATGGATGAGGCACAGCAGAGGTGTAGTGGGTAGGCACTGTTCTTCATTTTACTCCTTTTATTTTCTATCCTGATGCCTAGTCACTTTAATCTGCCTTCATGTACATATACACCTCAAATATCTCTTACCCCTGCACATTGATCTGGTACTGATACTCCATGTACAGTGCATTCAGACCGCTTGACCTTTTCCACATTTTGCTACGTTACAGCCTTATTCAAAAATGTATTAAATTAATTGTTTTCCTCATCAATCTACGCACAATACCCAATAATGACAAAGCAAAAACAGTTTTTTAGAAATGTTTGCACATTTATTAAAAATTAAAAACAAAAATACCTTATTAAGGGGAGCTAATGGGATCCAACATTAAAGTGGTATTTATGTCTGCACTATTCAATACAATATGACAATAATGGATGAGATCTCCTGAGATCTCAGCAGGATGGAGTTTTAATAGCAGGCCTACATAACCACCACAGATGAAAGTGATATATTACATAAAGACTAAAGGAGAATAAGAAATAAGTTTACTGAGGTCTGTTGATGTATGTAGCATGTCATGTAGGTCCATATCAGACCAAGATGCCTACTTATGATACTTATGTGTCAAATTGGGGGGGGTGTATTACAGGAAATTATCTTTAAAATGGCTATATTTTCTCTCAGCCTCATGGAAAAATGTGTAGCAGGAAATTAGCTTTAGAAATTCAACGTTTTTTCTCAGCCTCCTGACAAAATTTGTAGAATGGCATGTGATTATCTTTAACGCACGTTAACGCACGTTGTTCTCTTTGGCCCATTGCAAAATCTATAGAAATTGCAGGAAGTTAGCCATTTTCCCATCTGTAATCACATCTGTGCCATTACCTGTTTATAAGCGGAGTTATAACAGACCTGTATGAAATTTTAGAAAATTACCTGGGGGGGTTCCAGGTCCTACAATTTCATACAGGTCTGTAACTCACTTTAATTGCACAGATGTGAATACTTCTCTCTGATAAGAAAATGCGTGCACCTCTCTATACCAAATGTCCCCTCCGCGCCCACGCCCTCTCAGAAGCCCTTCCCCTAACGTCCCTGTTGGAGTGTGTGCCTTTTGCGCATGGGTGTAGAAACGGCCACTGTTATTATTGTAATTCCTCTTGTGAAAATGGCGTCGAGTCAGGGAGGTGTGGGAGCTGTACCGGCTCTTTCAAACCATCACTTATCCAACGGACCTCACTGGAATCCAGGGATCAACCAGCATCAGCATCATCTCCACACGACCCGGAGTTTAGACCGCGCTCTGGAGGATTCCGTGTGCTCAGGAACGTTGAATCTTAGCGGGAGGAAGCTGAGAGACTACCCTGGATTGAGCTATGATCTTACTGATACAACACAGGCAGGTTGGTTTCCGAAACGCTCTCTGCTCTTGAGACCTTGCTGGCCTCAGCTGGTTCAACAAATAGGCGCATGATACTACAAAGTAGCCAACATTGATACAATTGAGCGTGGTGCGCACTACATTTCCTTATTACTATGGTCAATTTGCATGTTTTCACCAACTGCTCTGTTTTATTAACAGTGCAATAGATACACAGTGTTGCATTTTCTTTCTTACCATATTGTCTTCGTAGAATGGCTGAGCTCAATGTGTTAAAATGTGCCATAGTATTCACGTCCTCTAGAATTGCGCTGGCAGTGCGGTGGCAACGGCTCGTCTTGGTCGCCTGCTTCTCTATCGCTCTCTGGATGAGACCATATGCATGCATGAATGAAATGATAAGCGCATCTCAGTCAGGGCGATAGAGCGACTTTACATTAACCTACATTTAGATGGTGAGTAGCCTGACTAGGTGAAGAAAATGATCAGCGAATGGGGAGATGAATAGTACAACCTTACCCAATGAATATGAAATGTCATTTTTGGAGCATGTTCACTGAAAGGCTATTTTGTCTACGGCAACCCAAGACAAAAGATTCACCGTCTCCATAGCCTCTAGAACGGGTGTATGGACGCATTTCACTCTTATACGAGATTTTGTTTGGACATACCCATTCGTTTAATTTATGTTGGATATAATTGTAATATCCCAATTTATGTAAATAAATATAATATAAAATTAGTAAGTATATTTTTTTCTCTCAAGGGGCCAAATATCACATGACGGTTTGAGATTATTGGCTATTTTTGTATTTATTTTTTATTTTACCTTTATTTTACTAGGCAAGTCAGTTCAGAACAAATTCTTATTTTCAATGACGGCCTAGGAACAGTGGGTTAACTGCCTGTTCAGGGGCAGAACGACAGATTTTTGTACCTTGTCAGCTCGGGGATTTGAACTTGCAACCTTTCGGTTACTATGCTCTAACCACTAGGCTACCCTGCCGTTGAACACATAGCAGGCCAAGGCTACAGGCATACATGATCCATAGCCCACATGTCTTTTTTAATCCATGTAGATAGCCTGCATATTTTGGGTTGGCTGAATTAAGCATTCATTTGTCATATGAAATGATGATGCTGCTGATTTCCCACACTGTAGTGTATATAATAGCCGGCTGTACATCATGCATTTGGTGCCTGATTGTGGGGCCTCTGCAGCCAGGTGGTGGAATTATTGATGGTGGCGTAGAGGCAGATAACAGATCCACATACTGACCTTTTTTTTTACAGGGAACAGGGAGCCTAAATTGAAAAATGTAGGAGCACACAACGAAATGTAGGCGCAAAATTACAAATATTTGAGGTAACAAGCTGTTTTCTTTGTAGTAATGGTGCTAGCATGATGGTCATGAACACGAGCTCAGTGTATTCTCTATTGCACTCAGGGGATTCGGTACAGTGAAGTAACCATTACAACAATTATTATCTGGCTAATTTTTCAATTTTATATTCTAAATTACAATTCCAGGTTGCACAGTAAAATATATTTAGGCGCATATGCGATTAAAATGATTGCACGGTAGAGCCCTGGCTTGGTCTAGGCTGTACTTTTCTTTTTTTCCTGGAGACTGAAGTGAGCTTAATATGTCAAGGCTACTGTGAATGTCTGTGTCAGTAATGTGGGGTCATGACAGCGATTCTAAAGGTCCAGTAATCATATGGGGTGCCTCATTAATGGAGTTAGTGCCTCATTGATGGAGTTAGTGCCTCATTTATGATGTTAGTGCCTCATTGATGGAGTTAGTGCCTCATTTATGGTGTTAGTGCCTCATTTATGGTGTTAGTGCCTCATTGATGGAGTTAGTGCCTCATCGATGGTGTTAGTGCCTCATTGACGGAGTTAGTGCCTCATGTGGAGTTAGTGCCTCATTGATGGTGTTAGTGCCTCATTGATGGAGTTAGTGCCTCATGTGGGGTTAGTGCCTCATTGATGGAGTTAGTGCCTCATGTGAGGTTAGTGCCTCATTGATGGTGTTAGTGCCTCATTGATGGAGTTAGTGCCTCATGTGGTGTTAGTACCTCATATGCTGTTAGGGCCTCATTGATGGAGCTAGTGCCTCATTGATGGAGTTAGTGCCTCATGTGGTGCTAGTGCCTCATTGATGGTGCTAGTGCCTCATTGATGGAGTTAGTGCCTCATTGATGGAGTTAGTGCCTCATGAGGTGTTAGTGCCCCATGAGGTGTTAGTGCCTCATGCGGTGTTAGTGCCTCATTAATGGTGTTAGTGCCTCATTGATGGTGCTAGTGCCTCATTGATGGAATTAGTGCCTCATTTATGGAGTTAGTGCCTCATGCGGTGTTAGTGCCTCATGCGGTGTTAGTGCCTCATTAATGGAGTTAGTGCCTCATTGATGGAGTTAGTGCCTCATTGATGGACTTAGTGCCTCATTGATGGAGTTAGGGCCTCATGTGGTTTTAGTGCCTCATGAGGTGTTAGTGCCTCATGCGGTGTTAGTGCCTCATGCGGTGTTAGTGCCTCATTAATGGAGTTAGTGCCTCATGTGGTGTTAGTGCCTCATTGATTTAGTTAGGGCCTCATGTGGTGTTAGTGCATCATGTGGTGTTAGTGCCTCATGAGGTGTTAGTGCCTCATGCGGTGTTAGTGCCTCATGCGGTGTTAGTGCCTCATTAATGGAGTTAGTGCCTCATTGATGGAGTTAGTGCCTCATTGATGGAGTTAGTGCCTCATTGATGGAGTTAGGGCCTCATGTGGTTTTAGTGCCTCATGAGGTGTTAGTGCCTCATGCGGTGTTAGTGCCTCATGCGGTGTTAGTGCCTCATTAATGGAGTTAGTGCCTCATGTGGTGTTAGTGCCTCATTGATGGAATTAGTGCCTCATTGATGGAGTTAGGGCCTCATGTGGTGTTAGTGCATCATGCGGTGTTAGTGCCTCATGTGGTGTTAGTGCCTCATGTGGTGTTAGTGCCTCATGCGGTGTTAGTGCCTCATGTGGTGTTAGTGCCTCATTGATGGAGTTAATGCCTCATGTGGTGTTAGTGCATCATGCGGTGTTAGTGCCTCATGAGGTATTAGTGCCTCATGTGGTGTTAGTGCCTCATGAGGTGTTAGTGCCTCATGCGGTGTTAGTGCCTCATGCGGTGTTAGTGCCTCATGCGGTGTTAGTGCCTCATATGCTGTTAGTGCCTCATTGATGGAGTTAGTGCCTCATTGATGGAGTTAGTGCCTCATGTGGTGTTAGTGCCTCATGTGGTGTTAGTGCCTCATGTGGTGTTAGTGCCTCATGTGGTGTTAGTGCCTCATGCGGTGTTAGTACCTCATGTGGTGTTAGTGCCTCATTAATGGAGTTAATGCCTCATGTGGTGTTAGTGCCTCATGTGGTGTTAGTGCCTCATGTGGTGTTAGTGCCTCATGTGGTGTTAGTGCCTCATGAGGTGTTAGTGCCTCATTGATGGAGTTAGTGCCTCATTGATGGAGTTAGTGTGCCTCATGCGGTGTTAGTGCCTCATGAGGTGTTAGTGCCTCATTGATGGAGTTAGTGCCTCATATGCTGTTAGTGCCTCATTGATGGAGTTAGTGCCTCATTGATGGAGTTAGTGCCTCATGTGGTGTTAGTGCCTCATGTGGTGTTAGTGCCTCATGTGGTGTTAGTGCCTCATGTGGTGTTAGTGCCTCATATGCTGTTAGTGCCTCATGTGGTGTTAGTGCCTCATGTGGTGTTAGTGCCTCATGTGGTGTTAGTGCCTCATGTGGTGTTAGTACCTCATGTGGTGTTAGTGCCTCATGTGGTGTTAGAGCCTCATTGATGGAGTTAGTGCCTCATGAGGTGTTAGTGCCTCATATGCTGTTAGGGCCTCATTGATGGAGTTAGTGCCTCATGTGGTGTTAGTGCCTCATTGATGGAGTTAGTGCCTCATGTGGTGTTAGTGCCTCATTCATGGAGTTAGTGCCTCATGAGGTGTTAGTGCCTCATGCGGTGTTAGTGCCTCATTGATGGAGTTAGTGCCTCATGTGGTGTTAGTGCCTCATTGATGGAGTTAGTGCCTCATTGATGGAGTTAGTGCCTCATTGATGGTGTTAGTGCCTCATGTGGTGTTAGTGCCTCATTGATGGAGTTAGTGCCTCATGTGGTGTTAGTGCCTCATTGATGGAGTTAGTGCCTCATGTGGTGTTAGTGCCTCATGTGGTGTTAGTGCCTCATGCGGTGTTAGTGCCTCATGCGGTGCTAGTGCCTCATTGATGGAGTTAGTGCCTCATTGATGGAGTTAGTGCCTCATGTGGTGTTAGTGCCTCATGCGGTGTTAGTGCCTCATTGATGGAGTTAGTGCCTCATTGATGGAGTTAGTGCCTCATTGATGGAGTTAGTGTCTCATGTGGTGTTAGTGCCTCATTGATGGAGTTAGTGCCTCATTGATGGAGTTAGGGCCTCATGTGGAGTTAGGGCCTCATGTGGTGTTAGTGCCTCATGTGGAGTTAGTGCCTCATGTGGTGTTAGTCCCTCATTGATGGAGTTAGTGCCTCATTGATGGAGTTAGTGCCTCATGAGGTGTTAGTGCCTCATGAGGTGTTAGTGCCTCATGAGGTGTTAGTGCCTCATGAGGTGTTAGTGCCTCATGTGGTGTTAGTGCCTCAAGAGGTGTTAGTGCCTCATGAGGTGTTAGTGCCTCATGTGGTGTTAGTGCCTCATGAGGTGTTAGTGCCTCATGTGGTGTTAGTGCCTCATGAGGTGTTAGTGCCTCATGTGGTGTTAGTGCCTCATGTGGTGTTAGTGCCTCATGTGGTGTTAGTGCCTCATGTGGTGTTAGTGCCTCATTGATGGAGTTAGTGCCTCATGTGGTGTTAGTGCCTCATGAGGTGTTAGTGCCTCATTGATGGAGTTAGTGCCTCATTGATGGAGTTAGTGCCTCATTGATGGAGTTAGTGCCTCATTGATGGAGTTAGTGCCTCATGAGGTGTTAGTGCCTCATTGATGGAGTTAGTGCCTCATGTGGTGTTAGTGCCTCATTGATGGAGTTAGTGCCTCATGTAGTGTTAGTGCCTCATTGATGGAGTTAGTGCCTCGTTGATGGAGTTAGTGCCTCGTTGATGGAGTTAGTGCCTCATTGATGGAGTTAGTGCCTCGTTGATGGTGTTAGTGCCTCATGTGCTGTTAGTGCCTCATTGATGGAGTTAGTGCCTCATTGATGGAGTTAGTGCCTCATGTGGTGTTAGTGCCTCATGTGGTGTTAGTGCCTCATGTGGTGTTAGTGCCTCATGTGGTGTTAGTGCCTCATGTGGTGTTAGTGCCTCAAGAGGTGTTAGTGCCTCATGAGGTGTTAGTGCCTCATGTGGTGTTAGTGCCTCATGTGGTGTTAGTGCCTCATGTGGTGTTAGTGCCTCATTGATGGAGTTAGTGCCTCATGTGGTGTTAGTGCCTCATGAGGTGTTAGTGCCTCATGTGGAGTTAGTGCCTCATTGATGGAGTTAGTGCCTCATTGATGGAGTTAGTGCCTCATTGATGGAGTTAGTGCCTCATGAGGTGTTAGTGCCTCATTGATTTAGTTAGGGCCTCATGTGGTGTTAGTGCATCATGTGGTGTTAGTGCCTCATGAGGTGTTAGTGCCTCATGCGGTGTTAGTGCCTCATGCGGTGTTAGTGCCTCATTAATGGAGTTAGTGCCTCATTGATGGAGTTAGTGCCTCATTGATGGAGTTAGTGCCTCATTGATGGAGTTAGGGCCTCATGTGGTTTTAGTGCCTCATGAGGTGTTAGTGCCTCATGCGGTGTTAGTGCCTCATGCGGTGTTAGTGCCTCATTAATGGAGTTAGTGCCTCATGTGGTGTTAGTGCCTCATTGATGGAATTAGTGCCTCATTGATGGAGTTAGGGCCTCATGTGGTGTTAGTGCATCATGCGGTGTTAGTGCCTCATGTGGTGTTAGTGCCTCATGTGGTGTTAGTGCCTCATGCGGTGTTAGTGCCTCATGTGGTGTTAGTGCCTCATTGATGGAGTTAATGCCTCATGTGGTGTTAGTGCATCATGCGGTGTTAGTGCCTCATGAGGTATTAGTGCCTCATGTGGTGTTAGTGCCTCATGAGGTGTTAGTGCCTCATGCGGTGTTAGTGCCTCATGCGGAGTTAGTGCCTCATGCGGTGTTAGTGCCTCATATGCTGTTAGTGCCTCATTGATGGAGTTAGTGCCTCATTGATGGAGTTAGTGCCTCATGTGGTGTTAGTGCCTCATGTGGTGTTAGTGCCTCATGTGGTGTTAGTGCCTCATGTGGTGTTAGTGCCTCATGCGGTGTTAGTGCCTCATGTGGTGTTAGTGCCTCATTAATGGAGTTAATGCCTCATGTGGTGTTAGTGCCTCATGTGGTGTTAGTGCCTCATGTGGTGTTAGTGCCTCATGTGGTGTTAGTGCCTCATGAGGTGTTAGTGCCTCATTGATGGAGTTAGTGCCTCATTGATGGAGTTAGTGCCTCATGCGGTGTTAGTGCCTCATGAGGTGTTAGTGCCTCATTGATGGAGTTAGTGCCTCATATGCTGTTAGGGCCTCATTGATGGAGTTAGTGCCTCATGTGGTGTTAGTGCCTCATGTGGTGTTAGTGCCTCATGTGGTGTTAGTGCCTCATGTGGTGTTAGTGCCTCATATGCTGTTAGTGCCTCATGTGGTGTTAGTGCCTCATGTGGTGTTAGTGCCTCATGTGGTGTTAGTGCCTCATGTGGTGTTAGTACCTCATGTGGTGTTAGTGCCTCATGTGGTGTTAGAGCCTCATTGATGGAGTTAGTGCCTCATGAGGTGTTAGTGCCTCATATGCTGTTAGGGCCTCATTGATGGAGTTAGTGCCTCATGTGGTGTTAGTGCCTCATTGATGGAGTTAGTGCCTCATGTGGTGTTAGTGCCTCATTCATGGAGTTAGTGCCTCATGAGGTGTTAGTGCCTCATGCGGTGTTAGTGCCTCATTGATGGAGTTAGTGCCTCATGTGGTGTTAGTGCCTCATTGATGGAGTTAGTGCCTCATTGATGGAGTTAGTGCCTCATTGATGGTGTTAGTGCCTCATGTGGTGTTAGTGCCTCATTGATGGAGTTAGTGCCTCATGTGGTGTTAGTGCCTCATTGATGGAGTTAGTGCCTCATGTGGTGTTAGTGCCTCATGTGGTGTTAGTGCCTCATGCGGTGTTAGTGCCTCATGCGGTGCTAGTGCCTCATTGATGGAGTTAGTGCCTCATTGATGGAGTTAGTGCCTCATGTGGTGTTAGTGCCTCATGATGGTGTTAGTGCCTCATTGATGGAGTTAGTGCCTCATTGATGGAGTTAGTGCCTCATTGATGGAGTTAGTGTCTCATGTGGTGTTAGTGCCTCATTGATGGAGTTAGTGCCTCATTGATGGAGTTAGGGCCTCATGTGGAGTTAGGGCCTCATGTGGTGTTAGTGCCTCATGTGGAGTTAGTGCCTCATGTGGTGTTAGTCCCTCATTGATGGAGTTAGTGCCTCATTGATGGAGTTAGTGCCTCATGAGGTGTTAGTGCCTCATGAGGTGTTAGTGCCTCATGAGGTGTTAGTGCCTCATGAGGTGTTAGTGCCTCATGTGGTGTTAGTGCCTCAAGAGGTGTTAGTGCCTCATGAGGTGTTAGTGCCTCATGTGGTGTTAGTGCCTCATGAGGTGTTAGTGCCTCATGTGGTGTTAGTGCCTCATGTGGTGTTAGTGCCTCATGTGGTGTTAGTGCCTCATTGATGGAGTTAGTGCCTCATGTGGTGTTAGTGCCTCATGAGGTGTTAGTGCCTCATTGATGGAGTTAGTGCCTCATTGATGGAGTTAGTGCCTCATTGATGGAGTTAGTGCCTCATTGATGGAGTTAGTGCCTCATGAGGTGTTAGTGCCTCATTGATGGAGTTAGTGCCTCATGTGGTGTTAGTGCCTCATTGATGGAGTTAGTGCCTCATGTAGTGTTAGTGCCTCATTGATGGAGTTAGTGCCTCGTTGATGGAGTTAGTGCCTCGTTGATGGAGTTAGTGCCTCATTGATGGAGTTAGTGCCTCGTTGATGGTGTTAGTGCCTCATGTGCTGTTAGTGCCTCATTGATGGAGTTAGTGCCTCATTGATGGAGTTAGTGCCTCATGTGGTGTTAGTGCCTCATGTGGTGTTAGTGCCTCATGTGGTGTTAGTGCCTCATGTGGTGTTAGTGCCTCATGTGGTGTTAGTGCCTCAAGAGGTGTTAGTGCCTCATGAGGTGTTAGTGCCTCATGTGGTGTTAGTGCCTCATGTGGTGTTAGTGCCTCATGTGGTGTTAGTGCCTCATTGATGGAGTTAGTGCCTCATGTGGTGTTAGTGCCTCATGAGGTGTTAGTGCCTCATTAGTGCCTCATGGAGTTAGTGCCTCATTGATGGAGTTAGTGCCTCATTGATGGAGTTAGTGCCTCATTGATGGAGTTAGTGCCTCATGAGGTGTTAGTGCCTCATTGATGGAGTTAGTGCCTCATGTGGTGTTAGTGCCTCATTGATGGAGTTAGTGCCTCATGTGGTGTTAGTGCCTCATTGATGGAGTTAGTGCCTCGTTGATGGAGTTAGTGCCTCGTTGATGGAGTTAGTGCCTCGTTGATGGAGTTAGTGCCTCATTGATGGAGTTAGTGCCTCATTGATGGTGTTAGTGCCTCATGTGCTGTTAGTGCCTCATTGATGGAGTTAGTGCCTCATTGATGGAGTTAGTGCCCATGTGGTGTTAGTGCCTCATGTGGTGTTAGTGCCTCATGTGGTGTTAGTGCCTCATGTGGTGTTAGTGCCTCATGTGGTGTTAGTGCCTCATGTGGTGTTAGTGCCTCATGTGGTGTTAGTGCCTCATTGATGGAGTTAGTGCCTCATGTGGTGTTAGTGCCTCATGAGGTGTTAGTGCCTTATTGATGGAGTTAGTGCCTCATTGATGGAGTTAGGGCCTCATGTGGTGTTAGTGCATCATGCGGTGTTAGTGCCTCATGTGGTGTTAGTGCCTCATGTGGTGTTAGTGCCTCATGTGGTGTTAGTGCCTCATGCGGTGTTAGTGCCTCATGCGGTGTTAGTGCCTCATGAGGTGTTAGTGCCTCATGCTGTTAGTGCCTCATTGATGGAGTTAGTGCCTCATTGATGGAGTTAGTGCCTCATGTGGTGTTAGTGCATCATGCGGTGTTAGTGCCTCATGTGGTGTTAGTGCCTCATGTGGTGTTAGTGCCTCATGCGGTGTTAGTGCCTCATGTGGTGTTAGTGCCTCATGTGGTGTTAGTGCCTCATGTGGTGTTAGTGCCTCATGTGGTGTTAGTGCCTCATTGATGGTGTTAGTGCCTCATTGATGGTGTTAGTGCCTCATTGATGGAGTTAGTGCCTCATGAGGTGTTAGTGCCTCATGTGGTGTTAGTGCCTCATTGATGGTGTTAGTGCCTCATTGATGGTGTTAGTGCCTCATTGATGGATGTTAGTGCCTCATGATGGTGTTAGTGCCTCATTGATGGAGTTAGTGCCTCATGAGGTGTTAGTGCCTCATGTGGTGTTAGTGCCTCATGCGGTGTTAGTGCCTCATGAGGTGTTAGTGCCTCATGCGGTGTTAGTGCCTCATGAGGTGTTAGTGCCTCATTGATGGAGTTAGTGCCTCATATGGTGTTAGTGCCTCATTGATGGAGTTAGTGCCTCATGTGGTGTTAGTGCCTCATGTGGTGTTAGTGCCTCATGATGGTGTTAGTGCCTCATGTGGTGTTAGTGCCTCATTGATGGTGTTAGTGCCTCATGTGGTGTTAGTGCCTCATGTTGTGTTAGTGCCTCATTGATGGAGTTAGTGCCTCATGTGGTGTTAGTGCCTCATGCGGTGTTAGTGCCTCATGAGGTGTTAGTGCCTCATTGATGGAGTTAGTGCCTCATGTGGTGTTAGTGCCTCATGATGGAGTTAGTGCCTCATGATGGTGGTGTTAGTGCCTCATTGATGGAGTTAGTGCCTCATGAGGTGTTAGTGCCTCATGCTGTTAGGGCCTCATTGATGGAGTTAGTGCCTCATGTGGTGTTAGTGCCTCATTGATGGAGTTAGTGCCTCATGCCTGATGGAGTTAGTGCCTCATGTGCCTCATTGATGGAGTTAGTGCCTCATGATGGTGTTAGTGCCTCATTGATGGAGTTAGTGCCTCATGTGGTGTTAGTGCCTCATGATGGTGTTAGTGCCTCATGTGGTGTTAGTGCCTCATTGATGGAGTTAGTGCCTCATTGATGTGTTAGTGCCTCATGATGGTGTTAGTGCCTCATTGATGGAGTTAGTGCCTCATTGATGGAGTTAGTGCCTCATGTGGTGTTAGTGCCTCATTGATGGTGTTAGTGCCTCATTGATGGAGTTAGGTGCCTCATTGATGGAGTTAGTGCCTCATTGATGGAGTTAGTGCCTCATTGATGGAGTTAGTGTGGTTTAGTGCCTCATGATGGTGTTAGTGCCTCATTGATGGAGTTAGTGCCTCATTGATGGTGTTAGTGCCTCATGATGGTGTTAGTGCCTCATTGATGGAGTTAGTGCCTCATTGATGGAGTTAGGGCCTCATGTGGAGTTAGGGCCTCATGGGTGTTAGTGCCTCATTGATGGTGCCTCAGTTAGTGCCTCATTGATGGTGTTAGTGCCTCATGAGGTGTTAGTGCCTCATGAGGTGTTAGTGCCTCATGTGGTGTTAGTGCCTCATGTGGTGTTAGTGCCTCATGAGGTGTTAGTGCCTCATGTGGTGTTAGTGCCTCATTGATGGAGTTAGTGCCTCATGTGGTGTTAGTGCCTCATTGATGGAGTTAGTGCCTCATGTGGTGTTAGTGCCTCATTGATGGAGTTAGTGCCTCATGTGGTGTTAGTGCCTCATGAGGTGTTAGATGGGAGTTAGTGCCTCATTGATGGAGTTAGTGCCTCATTGATGGAGTTAGTGCCTCATTGAGGTGTTAGTGCCTCATTGATGGAGTTAGTGCCTCATGTGGTGTTAGTGCCTCATTGATGGAGTTAGTGCCTCATGATGGTGTTAGTGCCTCATGTGGTGTTAGTGCCTCATGAGGTGTTAGTGCCTCATGTGGTGTTAGTGCCTCATGTGGTGTTAGTGCCTCATGTGGTGTTAGTGCCTCATTGATGGAGTTAGTGCCTCATTGATGGAGTTAGTGCCTCATGTGGTGTTAGTGCCTCATGAGGTGTTAGTGCCTCATGATGGAGTTAGTGCCTCATTGATGGAGTTAGTGCCTCATTGATGGAGTTAGTGGCTCATTGATGGAGTTAGTGCCTCATGAGGTGTTAGTGCCTCATTGATGGAGTTAGTGCCTCATGTGGTGTTAGTGCCTCATTGATGGAGTTAGTTCCTCATGTGGTGTTAGTGCCTCATTGATGGAGTGAGTGCCTCATTGATGGAGTTAGTGCCTCATGTTGATGGTGTTAGTGCCTCATGTGGTGTTAGTGCCTCATTGATGGAGTTAGTGCCTCATGTGGTGTTAGTGCCTCATGCGGTGTTAGTGCCTCATTGATGGAGTTAGTGCCTCATTGATGGAGTTAGTGCCTCACTGATGGTGTTAATGCCTCATGTGGTGTTAGTGCCTCATTGATGGAGTTAGTGCCTCATGTGGTGTTAGTGCCTCATTGATGGAGTTAGTGCCTCATGTGGTGTTAGTGCCTCATGCGGTGTTAGTGCCTCATGCGGTGCTAGTGCCTCATTGATGGAGTTAGTGCCTCATGTGGTGTTAGTGCCTCATGCGGTGTTATTGCCTCATTGATGGAGTTAGTGCCTCGTTGATGGAGTTAGTGCCTCATTGATGGAGTTAGTGCCTCGTTGATGGTGTTAGTGCCTCATGTGCTGTTAGTGCCTCATTGATGGAGTTAGTGCCTCATTGATGGAGTTAGTGCCTCATGTGGTGTTAGTGCCTCATGTGGTGTTAGTGCCTCATGTGGTGTTAGTGCCTCATGTGGTGTTAGTGCCTCATGTGGTGTTAGTGCCTCAAGAGGTGTTAGTGCCTCATGAGGTGTTAGTGCCTCATGTGGTGTTAGTGCCTCATGTGGTGTTAGTGCCTCATGTGGTGTTAGTGCCTCATTGATGGAGTTAGTGCCTCATGTGGTGTTAGTGCCTCATGAGGTGTTAGTGCCTCATGTGGAGTTAGTGCCTCATTGATGGAGTTAGTGCCTCATTGATGGAGTTAGTGCCTCATTGATGGAGTTAGTGCCTCATGAGGTGTTAGTGCCTCATTGATGGAGTTAGTGCCTCATGTGGTGTTAGTGCCTCATTGATGGAGTTAGTGCCTCATGTGGTGTTAGTGCCTCATTGATGGAGTTAGTGCCTCGTTGATGGAGTTAGTGCCTCGTTGATGGAGTTAGTGCCTCGTTGATGGAGTTAGTGCCTCATTGATGGAGTTAGTGCCTCGTTGATGGTGTTAGTGCCTCATGTGCTGTTAGTGCCTCATTGATGGAGTTAGTGCCTCATTGATGGAGTTAGTGCCCCATGTGGTGTTAGTGCCTCATGTGGTGTTAGTGCCTCATGTGGTGTTAGTGCCTCATGTGGTGTTAGTGCCTCATGTGGTGTTAGTGCCTCATGTGGTGTTAGTGCCTCATGTGGTGTTAGTGCCTCATTGATGGAGTTAGTGCCTCATGTGGTGTTAGTGCCTCATGAGGTGTTAGTGCCTTATTGATGGAGTTAGTGCCTCATTGATGGAGTTAGGGCCTCATGTGGTGTTAGTGCATCATGCGGTGTTAGTGCCTCATGTGGTGTTAGTGCCTCATGTGGTGTTAGTGCCTCATGTGGTGTTAGTGCCTCATGCGGTGTTAGTGCCTCATGCGGTGTTAGTGCCTCATGAGGTGTTAGTGCCTCATGCTGTTAGTGCCTCATTGATGGAGTTAGTGCCTCATTGATGGAGTTAGTGCCTCATGTGGTGTTAGTGCATCATGCGGTGTTAGTGCCTCATGTGGTGTTAGTGCCTCATGTGGTGTTAGTGCCTCATGCGGTGTTAGTGCCTCATGTGGTGTTAGTGCCTCATGTGGTGTTAGTGCCTCATGTGGTGTTAGTGCCTCATGTGGTGTTAGTGCCTCATTGATGGTGTTAGTGCCTCATTGATGGTGTTAGTGCCTCATTGATGGAGTTAGTGCCTCATGAGGTGTTAGTGCCTCATGTGGTGTTAGTGCCTCATTGATGGTGTTAGTGCCTCATTGATGGTGTTAGTGCCTCATTGATGGAGTTAGTGCCTCATGAGGTGTTAGTGCCTCATTGATGGAGTTAGTGCCTAATGAGGTGTTAGTGCCTCATGTGGTGTTAGTGCCTCATGCGGTGTTAGTGCCTCATGAGGTGTTAGTGCCTCATGCGGTGTTAGTGCCTCATGAGGTGTTAGTGCCTCATTGATGGAGTTAGTGCCTCATATGCTGTTAGGGCCTCATTGATGGAGTTAGTGCCTCATGTGGTGTTAGTGCCTCATGTGGTGTTAGTGCCTCATGTGGTGTTAGTGCCTCATGTGGTGTTAGTGCCTCATGTGGTGTTAGTGCCTCATGTGGTGTTAGTGCCTCCTGTTGTGTTAGTGCCTCATTGATGGAGTTAGTGCCTCATGTGGTGTTAGTGCCTCATGCGGTGTTAGTGCCTCATGAGGTGTTAGTGCCTCATTGATGGAGTTAGTGCCTCATGTGGTGTTAGTGCCTCATGCGGTGTTAGTGCCTCATTGATGGAGTTAGTGCCTCATGAGGTGTTAGTGCCTCATATGCTGTTAGGGCCTCATTGATGGAGTTAGTGCCTCATGTGGTGTTAGTGCCTCATTGATGGAGTTAGTGCCTCATGTGGTGTTAGTGCCTCATTGATGGAGTTAGTGCCTCATGAGGTGTTAGTGCCTCATGCGGTGTTAGTGCCTCATTGATGGAGTTAGTGCCTCGTGGTGTTAGTGCCTCATTGATGGAGTTAGTGCCTCATTGATGGTGTTAGTGCCTCATGTGGTGTTAGTGCCTCATTGATGGAGTTAGTGCCTCATGTGGTGTTAGTGCCTCATTGATGGAGTTAGTGCCTCATTGATGGAGTTAGTGCCTCATTGATGGTGTTAGTGCCTCATGTGGTGTTAGTGCCTCATTGATGGAGTTAGTGCCTCATGTGGTGTTAGTGCCTCATGCGGTGTTAGTGCCTCATTGATGGAGTTAGTGCCTCATTGATGGAGTTAGTGCCTCATTGATGGAGTTAGTGCCTCATTGATGGAGTTAGGGCCTCATGTGGAGTTAGGGCCTCATGTGGTGTTAGTCCCTCATTGATGGAGTTAGTGCCTCATTGATGGAGTTAGTGCCTCATGAGGTGTTAGTGCCTCATGCGGTGTTAGTGCCTCATTGATGGAGTTAGTGCCTCATTGATGGAGTTAGTGCCTCATTGATGGAGTTAGTGCCTCATGTGGTGTTAGTGCCTCATTGATGGAGTTAGTGCCTCATTGATGGAGTTAGGGCCTCATGTGGAGTTAGGGCCTCATGTGGTGTTAGTCCCTCATTGATGGAGTTAGTGCCTCATTGATGGAGTTAGTGCCTCATGAGGTGTTAGTGCCTCATGAGGTGTTAGTGCCTCATGAGGTGTTAGTGCCTCATGTGGTGTTAGTGCCTCATGAGGTGCTAGTGCCTCATGTGGTGTTAGTGCCTCATGTGGTGTTAGTGCCTCATTGATGGAGTTAGTGCCTCATGTGGTGTTAGTGCCTCATTGATGGAGTTAGTGCCTCATGTGGTGTTAGTGCCTCATGAGGTGTTAGTGCCTCATGTGGAGTTAGTGCCTCATTGATGGAGTTAGTGCCTCATTGATGGAGTTAGTGCCTCATGAGGTGTTAGTGCCTCATTGATGGAGTTAGTGCCTCATGTGGTGTTAGTGCCTCATTGATGGAGTTAGTGCCTCATGTGGTGTTAGTGCCTCATGTGGTGTTAGTGCCTCATGAGGTGCCTCATTGTGGTGTTAGTGCCTCATGTGGTGTTAGTGCCTCATGTGGTGTTAGTGCCTCATGTGGTGTTAGTGCCTCATGATGGTGTTAGTGCCTCATGATGGTGTTAGTGCCTCATGATGGTGTTAGTGCCTCATGATGGAGTTAGTGCCTCATTGATGGAGTTAGTGCCTCATTGATGGATGTTAGTGCCTCATTGATGGAGTTAGTGCCTCATGAGGTGTTAGTGCCTCATTGTGGAGTTAGTGCCTCATGTGGTGTTAGTGCCTCATTGATGGAGTTAGTTCCTCATGTGGTGTTAGTGCCTCATTGATGGAGTGAGTGCCTCATTGATGGAGTTAGTGCCTCATGGTGTTAGTGCCTCATGATGGTGTTAGTGCCTCATTGATGGAGTTAGTGCCTCATGTGGTGTTAGTGCCTCATGCGGTGTTAGTGCCTCATTGATGGAGTTAGTGCCTCATTGATGGAGTTAGTGCCTCACTGATGGTGTTAATGCCTCATGTGGTGTTAGTGCCTCATTGATGGAGTTAGTGCCTCATGTGGTGTTAGTGCCTCATTGATGGAGTTAGTGCCTCATGTGGTGTTAGTGCCTCATGCGGTGTTAGTGCCTCATGCGGTGCTAGTGCCTCATTGATGGAGTTAGTGCCTCATGTGGTGTTAGTGCCTCATGCGGTGTTATTGCCTCATTGATGGAGTTAGTGCCTCATGCGGTGTTAGTGCCTCATGCGGTGCTAGTGCCTCATTGATGGAGTTAGTGCCTCATGTGGTGTTAGTGCCTCATGCGGTGTTAGTGCCTCATTGATGGAGTTAGTGCCTCATTGATGGAGTTAGTGCCTCATGAGGTGTTAGTGCCTCATGAGGTGTTAGTGCCTCATTGATGGTGTTAGTGCCTCATTGATGGTGTTAGTGCCTCATTGATGGAGTTAGTGCCTCATGAGGTGTTAGTGCCTCATTGATGGAGTTAGTGCCTAATGAGGTGTTAGTGCCTCATGTGGTGTTAGTGCCTCATGCGGTGTTAGTGCCTCATGAGGTGTTAGTGCCTCATGCGGTGTTAGTGCCTCATGAGGTGTTAGTGCCTCATTGATGGAGTTAGTGCCTCATATGCCTGATGGAGTTAGTGGCCTCATTGATGGAGTTAGTGCCTCATGTGGTGTTAGTGCCTCATGTGGTGTTAGTGCCTCATGTGGTGTTAGTGCCTCATGTGGTGTTAGTGCCTCATGTGGTGTTAGTGCCTCAGTGCCTCATGTGGTGTTAGTGCCTCCTGTTGTGTTAGTGCCTCATTGATGGAGTTAGTGCCTCATGTGGTGTTAGTGCCTCATGCCTCATGGGTGTTAGTGCCTCATGAGGTGTTAGTGCCTCATTGATGGAGTTAGTGCCTCATGTGGTGTTAGTGCCTCATGCGGTGTTAGTGCCTCATTGATGGAGTTAGTGCCTCATGAGGTGTTAGTGCCTCATATGCTGTTAGGGCCTCATTGATGGAGTTAGTGCCTCATGTGGTGTTAGTGCCTCATTGATGGAGTTAGTGCCTCATGTGGTGTTAGTGCCTCATTGATGGAGTTAGTGCCTCATGAGGTGTTAGTGCCTCATGCGGTGTTAGTGCCTCATTGATGGAGTTAGTGCCTCGTGGTGTTAGTGCCTCATTGATGGAGTTAGTGCCTCATTGATGGTGTTAGTGCCTCATGTGGTGTTAGTGCCTCATTGATGGAGTTAGTGCCTCATGTGGTGTTAGTGCCTCATTGATGGAGTTAGTGCCTCATTGATGGAGTTAGTGCCTCATTGGTGTTATGGTGTTAGTGCCTCATGATGGTGTTCAGTGCCTCATTGATGGAGTTAGTGCCTCATGTGGTGTTAGTGCCTCATGCGGTGTTAGTGCCTCATTGATGGAGTTAGTGCCTCATTGATGGAGTTAGTGCCTCATTGATGGAGTTAGTGCCTCATTGATGGAGTTAGGGCCTCATGTGGAGTTAGGGCCTCATGTGGTGTTAGTCCCTCATTGATGGAGTTAGTGCCTCATTGATGGAGTTAGTGCCTCATGAGGTGTTAGTGCCTCATGCGGTGTTAGTGCCTCATTGATGGAGTTAGTGCCTCATTGATGGAGTTAGTGCCTCATTGATGGAGTTAGTGCCTCATGTGGTGTTAGTGCCTCATTGATGGAGTTAGTGCCTCATTGATGGAGTTAGGGCCTCATGTGGAGTTAGGGCCTCATGTGGTGTTAGTCCCTCATTGATGGAGTTAGTGCCTCATTGATGGAGTTAGTGCCTCATGAGGTGTTAGTGCCTCATGAGGTGTTAGTGCCTCATGAGGTGTTAGTGCCTCATGTGGTGTTAGTGCCTCATGAGGTGTTAGTGCCTCATGTGGTGTTAGTGCCTCATGTGGTGTTAGTGCCTCATGTGGTGTTAGTGCCTCATTGATGGAGTTAGTGCCTCATGTGGTGTTAGTGCCTCATTGATGGAGTTAGTGCCTCATGTGGTGTTAGTGCCTCATGAGGTGTTAGTGCCTCATGTGGAGTTAGTGCCTCATTGATGGAGTTAGTGCCTCATTGATGGAGTTAGTGCCTCATGAGGTGTTAGTGCCTCATTGATGGAGTTAGTGCCTCATGTGGTGTTAGTGCCTCATTGATGGAGTTAGTGCCTCATGTGGTGTTAGTGCCTCATGTGGTGTTAGTGCCTCATGAGGTGCTAGTGCCTCATGTGGTGTTAGTGCCTCATGTGGTGTTAGTGCCTCATGTGGTGTTAGTGCCTCATTGATGGAGTTAGTGCCTCATGTGGTGTTAGTGCCTCATGAGGTGTTAGTGCCTCATGTGGAGTTAGTGCCTCATTGATGGAGTTAGTGCCTCATTGATGGAGTTAGTGGCTCATTGATGGAGTTAGTGCCTCATGAGGTGTTAGTGCCTCATTGATGGAGTTAGTGCCTCATGTGGTGTTAGTGCCTCATTGATGGAGTTAGTTCCTCATGTGGTGTTAGTGCCTCATTGATGGAGTGAGTGCCTCATTGATGGAGTTAGTGCCTCGTTGATGGTGTTAGTGCCTCATGTGGTGTTCGTGCCTCATTGATGGAGTTAGTGCCTCATGTGGTGTTAGTGCCTCATGCGGTGTTAGTGCCTCATTGATGGAGTTAGTGCCTCATTGATGGAGTTAGTGCCTCACTGATGGTGTTAATGCCTCATGTGGTGTTAGTGCCTCATTGATGGAGTTAGTGCCTCATGTGGTGTTAGTGCCTCATTGATGGAGTTAGTGCCTCATGTGGTGTTAGTGCCTCATGCGGTGTTAGTGCCTCATGCGGTGCTAGTGCCTCATTGATGGAGTTAGTGCCTCATGTGGTGTTAGTGCCTCATGCGGTGTTATTGCCTCATTGATGGAGTTAGTGCCTCATGCGGTGTTAGTGCCTCATGCGGTGCTAGTGCCTCATTGATGGAGTTAGTGCCTCATGTGGTGTTAGTGCCTCATGCGGTGTTAGTGCCTCATTGATGGAGTTAGTGCCTCATTGATGGAGTTAGTGCCTCATGAGGTGTTAGTGCCTCATGAGGTGTTAGTGCCTCATGAGGTGTTAGTGCCTCATGTGGTGTTAGTGCCTCATGAGGTGTTAGTGCCTCATGAGGTGTTAGTGCCTCATGTGGTGTTAGTGCCTCATGAGGTGTTAGTGCCTCATTGATGGAGTTAGTGCCTCATGTGGTGTTAGTGCCTCATTGATGGAGTTAGTGCCTCATGTGGTGTTAGTGCCTCATGTGGTGTTAGTGCCTCATGTGGTGTTAGTGCCTCATTGATGGAGTTAGTGCCTCATTGATGGAGTTAGTGCCTCATTGATGGAGTTAGTGCCTCATGAGGTGTTAGTGCCTCATTGATGGAGTTAGTGCCTCATGTGGTGTTAGTGCCTCATTGATGGAGTTCATGCCTCATTGATGGAGTTAGTGCCTCATTGGCAGGTAGCCTAGTGGTTAGAGCGTTGGACTAGAAACCGAAAGGTTGCAAGATCGAATCCCTGAGCTGACAAGGTAAAAATATGTTGTTCTGCCCCTGAACAAGGCAGTTAACCCACTGTTCCTAGGCCGTCATTTAAAGTAAGAATTTGTTCTTAACTGACTTGCCTAGTTAAATAAAGGTGAACATTTGTTTGATGGAGTTAGCGCCTCATTGATGGATTTAGCACCTCATTGATGGAGTTAGTGTTTATGTGAATTTAGTGCTCAACGTGCCAAAACAAAACTGTCTGTTGTGTCTGGGTCAACCCTGTCAGATCCTGAATTCACTCACACACACACACACACACACACACACACACACACACACACACACACACACACACACACACACACACACACACACACACACACACACACACACACACACACACACACACACACACACACACACACACACACTGAGTTTCCAAATGAGGAACTGAGAGTCTTCCTTTTGCAGACCCAGAGTCTAACTCATGAGGAAGTTTCTGTCACAGGGTATATGAGTTGGTTTGTGTTTCTGTGTATTTATATTCACTTTGTGGGTGTCTGTACTTATGTCATTGCATGGTCTTGGTGGGCAATGTTTTGCCTCGCGATTCAAACTGAATTCTAACGCTGCTCTTTCGTTCGCTACATACTTCAGTTTGAGATGGATCACTTAAGTAATTTGGGGTGATGTCAAAATGAGAGGTGTCGTACAAAACAGTCATCAGCAATTTGGATAATCTCTAACCAATCAGAGTATCAAACCAAAGACTAATTTTTATAAACGCCTCTTTACCCACGTATGTTCTGGCTCTGGCCCAACACATCGGTTTCTGGGACCAATCAGACAGTCTAGAATGTATTTCCATTCTGGAAATTGTCGGGGAGGTACTCCGATCCAGGCTCATTGCGGAGAAGAAACTAACGTCCGTGAGCGTGGCATAGCTTGGGGGGAGCAAGGAGTTTTGGTAGCCAGGCAAGGCAATGTAGGCTACTGCAATAGGCAACTATTTGGCTAATTCAAACACTGAGAAGTTCACATAGGCCAGTGTGCCTGATGTTTGGAGAAATGAAAAACACCAGCCTAGACAGCAGCCTCTGGCTCAGATTGCAGATAGATACTAGCCTGTGATGTTTGTGCAACCAGATTTATTCAATGCCCTAAGGTCTTAGTTAAAAATGCATACTGAGTAATAAAGTTCATAAGGATTTATTGTGTACCTCTACTTAGATAGGAGGGACATACAGTAGGCTTACCGGACTGCATCAGAGATGTTGATTTATTCAAGCTTACTTTGAAGTGCTGTGGCTGAATTATACATGGAATGCTCCCTCAGCCTAACTAACGAGCTACTTGATGTCTATTTTTGGAACGAGATGCATTTGTTTGCTACTGCATACAAACATACTTATTTCACAGTTTATCAGTTCCTCAAGTGATCGGACTGACTTGACTTTTGTGACATGACTGCAGTGTGCGTTGTGTTCAGCACATAATGATAACAGTGTTGTGTGAAGTGTATACTGTATAACAGAGCAGTGTGTAAAAAAAAAACATGCATGATACCGAACTAGTCTTGAGAAGTTGTGAAGACGACAGGAAGTTTGAGTGTGTGTATTGGTGAGAGAGCAGGCTTGTTGTGTGATGAATCAGGTGGGATGTGAGGATCTCGTCATTGGCACTGTCAAAGGCAAGACCTGCCGGCGAGAAGATACTTGACAAGTTATTTCAATGTGGGGATAGGGCGGACCGGCGAAAGACCAGATAGTTGCCTTCCATGTTGAGATTGAATGCATGCATGCATGTGTTGATTTTTATTTAGAGTGATGTTGCAGAAGTGATATAAGGCCAGAAGACAGTTGGCTAAATGCACTGCTATGGGCCTATCTATGGGCCTATCTATGGGCCTATCTATGGGCCTATCTATGGGCCTATCTATGGGCCTATCTATGGGCCTATCTATGGGCCTATCTATGGGCCTATCTATGGGCCTATCTATGGGCCTATCTATGGGCCTATCTATAGGCCTGGTGTGTTTGATCAGTGCTACTGCATTTACTTTTTTCTCTTCTTTGTCTCTATAAAAGGAAATATATGCTGCAGACTAGTGCAGATAAATAAAGGGAGGACAAGCAGTCCCTTTCAGATGGATAAAGAAGGCTGTTTTATTTTATAGCAGGTGTATTACCATTCACACATTATATTGTAGAATGCGAAGAAAACTATTTTGCAGGAAGGGAATATGCTGAGTTTTTTTTATAAACTTTTTTTTAAAACCTTCTAAAACAGAACCCTTCAAAACCAAACTTTTCCAGACAGAATTTTTCTCTGACAGAATCGGTGATGACAGAACCGTGTATAGAGTATACTCAGTGGATAGAGCCTTCTCAGACCGAACCCTCTCACTCTAGTTCCAGACAGAATTCTCCCAGACGGAATCCTCTGAACAGATCGGAACTCTCAAATAGAATCAATGAAGATAGAATTCTGGAACATCGAACCACAAGACAGAATACAATCAGAGTTCAATGAATTCCCTTTGAAGAATACTTTCGGAATGCTTAAAAACTTTTAACACAGCAAGATAGAGTTTCTAAAAGCGTGAGATAAAATCCCTATTATATTGTTCTCTAGTATGTTGGTTCATTGCAGGAGCTGTCAACATAGTCCTATGCCATGTGTTCAAGCAACACTCTTCCCATGTGTTCAAGCAATGAAAGTTGCATCATCCTGATAAGTGAACCAGAGAGAGCGCATGTGTCTTTCTGTGTGTATTGTTTACGTAAGACTGATACAAAGACAGAGGAAGGTAAACTGACACAAAGGTGCATGTTTGCAGTATGCTGTTGACAGTTTGTCGCCAGTCAGTTATTTTTCCAATGGGAATGTGTGAGAGCTGTACGCCGATGCCCTGACCTTGGAAAGAGGCTGGAGAGCAGAGACCCAAGCTGGCCAGATGTTGGAGCCAACAGGCCAGCATTGCTGCTGCATTCCCCTACGCTACTGTACCGTACCCTACTGTACAGTACCCTACTGTACCGTACCCTACTGCACTGCACGCTACTGTACTGTACTTTACTCTACCGTACTGTACCCTACTGTACCGTACCCTACTGTACTGCACGCTACTGTACTGTACTTTACTCTACCGTACCGACCCTACTGTACCGTACCCTACTGCACTGCACGCTACTGTACTGTACTTTACTCTACCGTACCGTACCCTACTGTACCGTACCCTACTGAACCGTACCCTACTGTACCGTACCCTAGCGTACACTACTCTACCGTACACTACTCTACCGTACCATACCATACCCTACTCTACCGTACACTACTCTACCGTACATACCGTACACTACTCTACCGTACCATACCATACACTACTCTACCGTACACTACTCTACCGTACATACCGTACACTACTCTACCGTAAATACCGTACACTACTCTACCGTACACTACTCTACCGTACCATACCGTACACTACTCTACCGTACACTACTCTACCGTACCATACCGTACACTACTCTACCGTACACTACTCTACCGTACCATACCCTACTCTACCGTACACTACTCTACCGTACCATACCATACCCTACTACTCTACCGTACCATACCCTACTCTACCGTACACTACTCTACATACCATACTCTACTACCATACCGTACACTACTCTACCGTACTACTCTACCGTACCATACCCTACTCTACCGTACACTACTCTTCCGTAAATACCGTACACTACTCTACCGTACCATACCCTACTCTATCGTACCCTACCGTACACTACACTACCGTTCCCTACCGTACATACCGTACGCTACTCTACCATACCATATGGTACTCTACCGTACACTACTCTACCATACCATAACCTACTCTACCGTACACTACTCTACCGTACCATACCGTACATACCGTACGCTACTCTACCATACCATATGGTACTCTACCGTACACTATTCTACCGTACCATACCGTACACTATTCTACCGTACCATACCGTACACTATATTTTAACATGAACATTTAGTCCTGTGATTGCGTGTTTGGTTGTGTCGTAACTCCTGAGCACTATAATATTTCACTGGCAGTTGATGTTTGGCTGCAGTGGTGTGGCTTGACGTTCTGCCAAGTGATCCCTGAATGACAACTAGGGCTGTTGCGGTGACCTTATTACCACCACACCTGCGGTCACGAGTCATGAAGGCAGTCAAATTCCACATGACCGTTTAGTAACAGTAATTAAGCTTCTCCAAGCTCTGATGCTACTGCTGGTCATGAGTTAAATAAAGGTTAAAAATATGCATATTTCTTTCATTAGTAGCCTACCAAACTTGCGAACTGCCTGGTACTCAGCACAACATTTCTTTAGGCTATGCAATTGCATGAGAAAACAGAGTGATGGCCTCTAATAAAAAGACGAGGATCCCATCAGCTTTCTATAGGCTAGGACTACTATATTTATTGCTCAACTTTCCTAATATTAAGCACATTGCTTATATTTACAACAGGTGTATAGCCTACCTGACTGACATGAAAATAAACCACGGGGAAAAGTGTCCTCCATTCGCTATTTAAGTGAATATAGGTGACATGTATTTTTTCCCGCTGCCCCTGTTTCGATACAGGTGTCACGCCTTGGTCATTGTATCTTGTGTTTTTGTTATATGTTAGGGTAGGCCAGGGTGTGACATGGGTTTATATGTTGTATTTCGTATTGGGGTTTGTATTAATTGGGAGTGTGTATTAGTAGGGGTGTGTCTAGTTAGGCTTGGCTGCCTGAGGCGATTCCTAATTGGAGTCAGCTGATTCTCGTTGTCTCGGATTGAGAACCGTATTTAGGCAGCCTGAGTGCGCGTTGTATTTCGTGGGTGATTGTACCTGTCTCTGTGTTAGTCACCAGATAGGCTGTAATTAGTTTCACTCGTTTGTTGTTTTTGTATTTTCAGTTATTTCATGTACAGCATTTTCTTCATTAAAAGTCATGAGTAACCTACACGCTGCATTTCGGTCTGACTCTCTACAAACAACAGACGAACTTCATTACAGAATCACCCACCATTCACAGACTGAGCAGCGTGTGAACTGGCAGGATCTAAAGGAGGACGATATGGACGGCAGAAGCAGGGATTATACGACGTGGGAAGAAATCGACAGGTGGGCGGCCGACCCAGAGCGAGTACAGGAGCCCGCCTGGGATTCCCTACAGCAATGCGAAGAGGGCTATACACGTATGGAATCGAGAAGGAAAGCATTGCTATACAGAGCGAAAACCGAAGGTAAAGGGGGAAAGCGCAGAGAGAGAGTGGCTGAGTCAGAGAATAGACCTGAGCCTACTCTCCCTGTTAATCGTGAAGAGCAGTTGCAATGGGAGAGACTGCATCATTTGGAGATTTGGACATGGGAGGAGGAATTAGACGGTCAAGGACCCTGGGAGCAGCCGGGAGAATATCGCCGTCCCAAGGAGGAAATATAGGCAGCTAAAGCGGAGAGGCGCATGTATGAGGAGGCAGCACGGCGACGCGGTTGGAAACCGGAAAGTCACCCCCCAAAAAATATTGGGGGGGGGGCTAAAATGGAGAATAGTTATGCCAGGTAGGAAACCTGCGCATACTCCCTGTGCTCACCGTTGGGCTAGAGAGACCGGGCAGGCACTGTGTTATGCTATGGAGCGCACGGTGTTTCCAGTGCGGGTGCAGAGCCAGCTGCGACACATACCAGCCATTCCTATTGGCCGGGCTAGAGTGGGCATCGAGCCAGGTAAGCTTGGGCAGGCTCGGTGCTCAAGAGCTCCAGTGCGCCTGCACGGTCCGGTCTATCCAGAGCCACCTCTACACACCAGTCCTCCGGTAGCAGCTCCCCGCACCAGGCTTCCTGTGCGTGTCCTCGCGCCAGTACCACCAGTTCCAGCACCACGCACCAGGCCTCCAGTGCGCCTCGCCTGTTCAGCACAGCCAGTGCTTTTCTCCTCTCCTGCACTGTTGGAGTCTCCCGCCTGTTCAGCGCAGCCAGAGCCTTTCTCCTCTCCTGCGCTGCCGGAGTCTCCTGTCTGCCCAGCGCCGCCAGTGCTCCCAGTCGGCCCAGCGCGTCCAGTGCGCCTCGCCTGTTCAGCGCAGCCAGAGCTTTTCTCCTCTCCTGCACTGTTGGAGTCTCCCGCCTGTTCAGCGCAGCCAGAGCCTTTCTCCTCTCCTGCGCTGCCGGAGTCTCCTGTCTGCCCAGCGCCGCCAGTCGGCCCAGCGTCACCAGTCTGCCAGGATCCACCAGAAGTGCCAGTCTGCCAGGATCCGCCAGAAGTGCCAGTCTGCCAAGATCTTCTAGATCGGCCAGACAACCTTAATCATCCAGGTCCACCAGCCAGCCAGGATTTACCGGAGCCTACTACCTGCCTGAGCTTCCTCTCAGTACTGAGCTTCCTCTCAGTACTAGGCTTCCTCTCTGTACTGGGCTCCCTCTCAGTACCGAGCTTCCTCTCAGTACTGAGCTTCCTCACAGTACTGAGCTTCCTCTCAGTACTGAGCTTCCTCTTGAAAGGCACGTCCCGGAGTCCGCACCTTAGGGGGGGGGGGTTCTGTCACGCCTTGGTCATTGTATCTTGTGTTTTTGTTATATGTTAGGGTAGGCCAGGGTGTGACATGGGTTTATATGTTGTATTTCGTATTGGGGTTTGTATTAATTGGGAGTGTGTATTAGTAGGGGTGTGTCTAGTTAGGCTTGGCTGCCTGAGGCGATTCCTAATTGGAGTCAGCTGATTCTCGTTGTCTCGGATTGGGAACCGTATTTAGGCAGCCTGAGTGCGCGTTGTATTTCGTGGGTGATTGTACCTGTCTCTGTGTTAGTCACCAGATAGGCTGTAATTAGTTTCACTCGTTTGTTGTTTTTGTATTTTCAGTTATTTCATGTACAGCATTTTCTTCATTAAAAGTCATGAGTAACCTACACGCTGCATTTCGGTCTGACTCTCTACAAACAACAGACGAACTTCATTACAACAGGTGAATGATAATGGTCAATTATTTTTAATTTAAAAAACATCTCATGTAGCCTAGCCCAGAGGCCTATATGTTTTAATAAGGTTTGTAATCACAACTAAAGTGGCCACATAACATTAATCAATATTTTACGCTAAATCTGTTGTGTCAGCGACATTGCATAAAAAAGTTTTTTGATGCTAGTGGTTGTAAAATTATTAATTTTGGATGTATTGCATCCCACAACTGTCCCAGACTATGTTTGGAATATTTATTTCTCGCACAGAATAGAATAGGTCCAGTTTTGTACTATGGGGGATAGTAGATTGACATAGGCTAGTGCTTTTGCTGTTCGTTAGGCCTACTCATCTTGTTGGCTGACAAAAAGTACAAGTGGACAGTTCTTCCAATATCTTCAATATGCTCCTCGGAATTGGATAACAACACGCACAGCTGCATCCCCGATTTGTCTGTCTTCACTTGTAGCCTTTGAGAAAGACCCGATCACTTGACGGAGAGCTGTGTGAGTGGGAGGCGCATCGGATTGCGCAGCACACTCCGGGAGAAGGGCACAAAGCAACACTCTGGGCTGCAAAATTCATGTTTTTTTAAGGATGCATTATGGCCACAAAAGGGGATTCCGCCTTGAAATTCAAGTCCTTATCAAGTTCTTGTCAAAAGTGTGAATGAAAGACTATTGGAGTATGTACAGCCTGCTCAAAACACAAAGCAGAGCTCATACCTTTTCAAGTGACTTTTTTCAAATCGTCATTAGTCTCATCATGCAGCTTTACAATGTATTAAAAATCAAAACATATGGATAGCCCAACATTTGCAGAACAACTAAAGTCACATTAATAACTCTAAATTAAGCATATAGGAATACCTATTTATTTTTTAAATACTCAACACAGAATTGGAGGAGGTGTGTGCGAACTCCCTCAAATCGTTTGTAGAAAATATTTATATTTTATTCAGGTTTGTTCAATTGTATTCTTCATACCATAAAATAATATGAAATAATACCATGGAATTATAAGCAATCTTGTCTACTAAATGAACCAGTGTAGCCCACAGCCATTTGGCATAGCCACATCAGGACCTAACATAAGGACTACTCAGTGTATGCTATTCTTTTCTTCTGAAATAGACTACATTTTCCTCATATAATATTTCTTTAGACCCGTCTAAAATAAATAATGGATTTATTGTGAAGGTGTAGGATATATTACATTTATTAATATATTCGATTTATTAGAGGTGGTGTGGTAGCCGAGAGATGCTTAATGTGTTTATGTTAATTAGCGGTCAATTGTCGTGAGACCGACAGTTATTTGCTTGACAATCACCGTATGACGACATTTTGTGACCGTCACAGCCCTACTGACAAACCCCCCCAAAAACATGGTATCTTTATAAATGGGTAATTAAGCAGTCCTCTCCACTTCCACCTCTCTCCCACACACACCAACAGCTCCTCCACATACACATGTAAACACTCTTGAATTTTCCCAGCCAAGCTAATTGCACAACCCACCACTCCTACCGTCACACATACAGTGCATTCGGAAAGTATTCAGACCCCTTCACTTTTTTCAGATTTTGTCACATTACATCCCTATTCTAAAATGGATTAAATAGATATTTTTCCCTCATAAATCTACACACAATACCCCTTAATGACAGTGAAAATAGGTTTTTAGACATTTTTGCAAATGTCCATTTTTTTCTCCCTTTTTAAATACCTTATTTACATAAGTATTCAGAACCTTTGCTATGAGACTCGAAATTGAGCTCAGGTGCATTTTGTTTCCATTGATCATCCTTGAGATGTTTCTAAAACTTGATTGGAGTCCACCTGTGGTAAATTTAATTGATTGGACATGATTTTGAAAGGCACATACCTGTCAATATAAGGTCCCACAGTTGACAGTGCATGTCAGAGCAAAAACCAAGCCATGAGGTCAAAGGAATTGTCCGAAGAGCTCTGAGACAGGATTGTGTCCAGGCACAGATCTGGGGAAGGCTACCAAAAAAATGTCTGCAGCATTAAAAGTCCCCAAGAACACAGTGGCCTCCATCATTCTTAAATGGAAGAAGTTTGGAACCACCAAGACTCTTCCTAGAGCTGGCCGCACGGCCAAACTGAGCAATCAAGGGAGAAGGGCCTTGGTCAGGGAGGTGACCAAGATCCCTGATGGTCACTCTGACAAAGCTCCAGAGTTCCTCTGTGAAGATGGGAGAACCTTCCAGAAGGACAACCATCTCTGCAGCACTCCACCAATCAGGCATTTATGGTACAGTGGCCAGATGGAAGCCACTCCTCAGTGAAAGGCACATGACAGCCCACTTGGAGTTAACCAAAAGGCACCTAAAGGACACAATGAGAAACAAGATTCTCTGGTCTGATGAAACCAAGATTGAAGGCCAAGCTGTTATGCAGGTGAGTGAGGACCCAAAAGCGGTTTAACAGAAACAGAGTCTTTTAATGTCCAAACACAGGGAAAACATAAATCCTTTTCAGAAGTCTCGGTTGAGAAAATAGACAACCCGCAGAGAGGGCGACAAACAAATCATTAAGTCCTCTGATCCTTACAGGAGAGTCCCCTTCTAGCAGCAGAGGAGAATAGCAGGGCTATCGGCAACAGACTGCAGGTCCCTCCGGGTAGGCGCGGACCGTAGAGGACAGAGGCACCTGATCACACGCAGCATCTAATGAAGAAGCAGATACGACAGGACTGGACAAGGACGAAGCAAACAAGAATCCGACAAAGACAGAAGCAGAAACAGAGAGAGAAATAGAGACCTAATCAGAGGGAAAAGAGGGAACAGGTGGGAGAGAGTAAACGAGGTAGTTAGAGGAGACGAGGGACAGCTGGGGGAAGGAAAGGGAGAGAAGGTAACCTAACACGACCAGCAGGGGGAAACGAAGAGAAGAGAAAGAACAGGAACAAGACATAACATGACAATACATGACACAAGCGCCACGTCTGGAGGAAACTTATAATATTGACACCATCCCCACTGTGAAGCATGGTGGTGGTAGCATCATGCTGTGGGTATGTTTTTCAGCGGCAGGGACTGGGAGTAGTCAGGATCAAGGGAAAGATGAACGGAGCAAAGTACAAAGAGATCATTGATGACAACCTGCTCCAGAGCACTCAGGACCTCCAGACTGGGGTGAAGGTTCACCTTCCAACAAGCACACAGCCAAGACAGCACAGGAGTGGCCTTGAGTGGCCCAGCCAGAGCCCAGACTTGAACCCGATCTAACATCTCTGGAGAGACCTGAAAATAGCTGTGCAGCGACACTCCCCATCCAACCTGACAGAGCTTGAGACGATCAGCAGGGAAGAATGGGAAAAACTCCTCAAATACAGGCGTGCCAAGCTTGTAGCTTCATTCCCAAGAAGACTCGAGGCTGTAATCGCTGCTAAAGGTGCTTCAACAAAGTACTGAGTAAAGGGTCTGAATACTTATGTAAATGTGATATTTCATTTTTCAAAAAATTCTAAAATACTGTTTTTTCTTTGTCATTTTAGGGTATTGTGTGTAAATTGATGAGGAAAACAAACAATTTGATACATTTTATAATAATGCTATAACGTAACAAAATGTGGAAAAAGTCAAGTGGGCTTGAATGCTTTCTGAATGCACTGTATGAAGACACACTCCGCTGGTTCCAGAATACTAACACTTTCTCATTCCCATTTTGCGTAAACGCTCATACACGCATGAAGCTGCCACACTCTTTGCATTCTGATTTGTGATTTTCCCCGAATGCGACTGCACCACTCATGGCACACATCAAGTCCATCAACCCAGACACCGTAGAACCACTTCAATTTGCATACCACCCCAACAGATCTAAAGACGATGCCCACTCAAATCAAATCAAAGTTCATTTGTCACGTGCGCCGAATACAACAGGTGTAGACATTACAGTGAAATGCTTACTTACAGGCTTACAGGCTCTAACCAGTAGACAAGCGGGATACTTGTGACAATTCTGTTCATCCACTACAGCTCAACACCGTAGTGCCCTCCAAGCCTGTCACCAAGCTCGGGTCCCTGGGACTAAACCCCTCCTTTTGCAATTGGATGCTGGACTTCCTGACCGGTCAACCCTAGATGGTGAGGATAGGCAGCAACACCTCTGCCACGCTGGTTCTCAACTCTCCTGTACTCTCTGTTTACCGACGTCTATGTGGCCACGCACGATTCTAACTCCATCATCAAGTTTTGTTGATGCCACAATGGTGGTTGGCCTGTTCACCGATGACGATGAGACAACCTACAGGGAGGAGGTCCGAGACCTGGAAGTGTGGTTCCAGGACAACAACCTCTCCCTTCAACGTCAGCAAGACCAATGAGCTGATTGTGGACAACAGAAACCAGGGGAGGGTTGCACACCACCATCCACATTGACGGAGCCACAGTAGAGATGGTCAAGAGCTTCAGTGTCCACATCACTGAGGACATGGTCCTCTCACACAAGCACAGTTGTGAAGAAGGCTCTGCAGCACCTATTTCCCTCAGGATGCTGAAATGGTTTAGCATGGCCCATCAGATCCTCAGGAACTTTTACAACTTTTACTTTTGCACCATCGAGAGCATCCTGACTTGTTGTATCACCGTCTGGAATGGCAACTGCACCTACCTCGACCGCAAGGCCCTACAGAGGATGATGCGGATGGCCCAGCTCATCACTGAAAGCGAGCTCCCAGCCATCCAGGACTTACATAAATCAAATCAAATTTATTTATATAGCCCTTCGTACATCAGCTGATATCTCAAATTGCTGTACAGAAACCCAGCCTAAAACCCAAAACAGCAAGCAATGCAGGTGTAGAAGCACGGTGGCTAGGAAAAACTCCTTAGAAAGCCCAAAACCTAGGAAGAAACCTAGAGAGGAACCAGGCTATGTGGGGTGGCCAGTCCTCTTCTGGCTGTGCCGGGTGGAGATTATAACAGAACATGGCCAAGATGTTCAAATGTTCATAAATGCCAAGCATGGTCGAATAATAATAAGGCAGAACAGTTGAAACTGGAGCAGCAGCACGGTCAGGTGGACTGGGGACAGCAAGGAGTCATCATGTCAGGTAGTCCTGGGGCATGGTCCTAGTGCTCAGGTCCTCCGAGAGAGAGAAAGAAAGAGAGAAGGAGAGAATTAGAGAACGCACACCTAGATTCACACAGGACACCGAATAGGATAGGAGAAGTACTCCAGATATAACAAACTAACCCTAGCCCCCCGACACATAAACTACTGCAGCATAAATACTGGACGCTGAGACAGGAGGGGTCAGGAGACACTGTGGCTCCATCTGAGGACACCCCCGGACAGGGCCAAACAGGAAGGATATAACCCCACCCACTTTGCCAAAGCACAGCTCCCACACCACTAGAGGGATATCTTCAACCACCAACTTACCATCCTGAGACAAGGCTGAGTATAGCCCACAAAGATCTCGGTTGTGTCAGGACCCGGTTACGAACCCGGGTCTCCGGAGTGAGAAACAGTCACTAAACCAACTGAGCCACGAATAGTCAGCAGAACCCAGAAGATGAGGCAGACACAGCAGTACTTGAGACGGTGTATTTAATGAAGTAAAAAGTGAAGTTCTTCAGGAAACATGTAACTCCACAACCTCAAAAGGAATTCCACAAGAACAAAGGCAATCCTCCAAGATAAAAAAGGCAAATCCACAAGGTGGAAGGCACAGCACAAAAAGCCTTAAAAGATACTCAAAAATAAACAAACAAGAACAAAAAAACAGAACTCCACAAGAGAGTCCACCGGGATCAACAAGAGCTCACAGAGTAACATACAAACACAGAGCAAAGAACTGAGTAAAACAAAGGGTTTAAATACAATCAGGGGAAACGAGGCACAGGTGCAAATAATAATGGGGATCAAGGGAAAACAAGGGAAAACAAAAGGTCAAAAGGCACAATGGGGGCATCTAGTGACCAAAAACCGGAACAGCCCTGGCCAAATCCTGACAGAATCCCCCCCCCCCGCCCTAGGAACGGCTCCTGACGTTCCTACCAGCTCTCTCAGGGTGGAGGGCCCTGAACTGACGAATGAGGTCAGGGTCCAGTATGTCTTTGGCAGGAACCCAGGAGCGCTCCTCGGGACCGTAGCCTTCCCAGTCCACCAGATACTGCCAGGACCGCTGCACCCGGCGGGAATCCAGTATCCGATGGACGGTATAAGCAGGCTGGCCTCCAATGACACGAGGCGGAGGGGGAGGTATGTCTGCCGGGACAAGGGGAGAAAAAAACAACAGGTTTTAATAAAGAAATGTGAAACGTGGGATTAATCTTAAGGGATCTGGGTAAGTGTAGGCGATAAGAAACAGGGTTAACTCTCCTGGCAACCTTAAAGGGACCGATGTATTTTTGGGACAGCTTGCGAGACTCCACCCATAGTGGTAAGTCTCTTGTGGAGAGCCAGACTCTCTGGCCGGGGCGCAGGGTAGGCCCGGGACGGCGACGTCTGTTGGCTTGTTGTTGGTACCTCTGTCATGAACGCATAAGATTAAGACGGGTCTTCCTCCACATAAGCCGACAGCGTCTGACGAACTTCAAGGCTGAAGGCACTCTGACTTCTGCCTCCTGGTCCGGGAACAATGGAGGGGCATAGCCAAACTGACACTCGTGCGGGGACATACCAGTGGAGGAGGAGCGCAAGGTGTTGTGCGCGTATTCGGCCCAAACAATGAAGGACGACCATGTGGACGGGTTGTTACGAGTCATACATCGGAGGGTGGTTTCCAGCTCTTGATTCATCTTCTCTGTTTGGCCGTTGGACTCCGGATGGTACCCTGAAGATAGACTGGCAGAAGCCCCCATGAGTTGGCAGAAGGCCTTCCAAAACCTTGAGGCGAACTGGGGACCTCTGTCAGAAACCATATCTTGAGAAATGCCGAAGACTCGGAACACATGATTAATTACCAACTCAGCCGTTTCCTTGGCAGAAGGTAACTTAGTCAGAGGGACGAACCTGGCCGCCTTTGAAAACCTGTCGATTATGACTAGGATAGTAGTATTGCCATCGGATGGAGGAAGGCCAGTAATAAAGTCCAACGAGATATGGGACCAGGGTCTGTGGGGAACAGGTAAAGGGTGAAGGAGTCCTTGCGGGCGGAGGTGAGAAGATTTGCCCTGGCAGCACACGGGGCAAGCATTGACGAAAGTGGCAACGTCTTCTCTTATGGTAGGCCACCAGAACTTACGCTGGATGAACTCCAAGGTGCGACCTACGCCCGGGTGACAGGTGAGGCGAGAGGAGTGCCCCCACAGAAGGACCTGAGTCCTCACTGCCTTGGGGACAAACAACCGATTGGCAGGACCTCCTTTCGGGTCCGGTTCAATAGCTTGAGCTCAACTTGCCACGAGATCGGAGCCACGATCTTAGCAGCAGGAAGGACAGGCATGTCCGTGTCATCTCGAATGGCAGGAGCGTAGACTCGGGACAGGGCATCCGGTTTGAGATTCTTCGACCCGGGCCGATAGGTGAGGATAAACTGGAATCGATTGAAGAAAAGAGACCATCTAGCTTGTCTAGAGTTCAACCGCTTCGCTTGCTGGATATACTCCAGATTTTTGTGGTCCGTAAGCACTTGAAACGGGTGAGAAGCCCCCTCGAGCCAGTGTCTCCATTCCTTCAATGTCATCTTAACCGCTAGGAGTTCACGATCCCCCACATCGTAGTTCCTCTCAGCCGGGGTAAGCCGGTGTGAGAAGAAAGCGCACGGATGAAGCTTCTTGTCTTCACCCCTCTGAGACAGGACAGCTCCAACACCAACCTCTGAGGCGTCTACCTCCACCACAAACGGTTCATCCGTAGTCGGTAGTATCAGGATGGGAGCAGAGAGGACGCGCTGCTTGAGTCCTTGGAAGGCCGTCTCAGCTTCTCTTCCCCACAAAAACCTTGCATTGCCACCCTTGGTTAAAGCTGAGAGAGGGGCTGCCACCAAGCTGAAGTTCTTGATGAACTTTCAGTAAAAGTTAGTGAAGCCCAGGAAATGCTGAACTTCCTTAACGGATTTGGGGGTGGGCCAATCCGCTACCGCCCCTACCTTCCTGGGGTCCATTTGGACTCGACCGGGTTCCACTACAAATCCCAGGAATTGTACTCGGGATGAATGGAATTCACATTTTTCCGGCTTAACGTACAGATGCCCGTCTAGGAGGCGTTTGAGTACTTGTCTGACATACTTAGTGTGTTCTTGAAGAGAGCTCGAAAAGATGAGGATGTCATCCAAGTAAACGAACACAAATATGTTAAGCATATCCCTAAGCACATTGTTTATGAGCGCTTGGAACACCGCTGGGACGTTGGTCAGGCCGAAGGGCATCACCAAGTATTCATAGTGACCAGTAGGCGTGTTGAAAGCAGTCTTCCACTCGTCACCAGGTCTGATCCACACAAGATGGTATGCGTTCCGCAGGTCAAGCTTAGTGAAAACAACTGCTTCCTGGAGCAGCTCGAAGGCTGTGGCCATGAGGGATAGCGGGTAACGGTTACGGACGGTTATGGCATTGAGACCCCGGTAGTCGATGCAAGGACGTAATCCACCGTCTTTCTTGGCCACAAAGAAAAACCCTGCTCCCGCCGGGGAGGTGGATGGACGCATGAGGCCTGCTTCCAGAGCGTCCTTGATGTAGGTATCCATAGCAGCTCGTTCGGGTGGAGATGGGGAAAAGATCCGACCCGTGGGGGGGCAAGTGCCCGGAAACAGTTCGATGGGGCAATCACAAGGTCTATGGGGTGGTAGCATGGTGGCCCTCTGTTTGCTAAATACCAGTTTGAGGTCATGGTAACACTCGGGAACTCGGGTCAGGTCGATGGATTCTAAAGACTCGGGAGTATAACTCTGGGAATTCGGGAAAATACAAGTAGCTTGGCACGTAAGACCCCACTGCTTGATAGTGCCCACAGACCAGTCGATGTGAGGGTTATGGCTGTGAAGCCAGGGGTATCCAAGGACGAGAGGGAACTCAGAACAGGAGATCAAATGAAAGTTCATCAATTCCTGGTGTTGTGAAACTGAAAGTCGCAAGGAGGTAGTGACATGTGTGACAAGTCCAGATCCCAAAGGGCTTCCATCCAATGTAGTAACCCTCATGGGGTCACTTAGAGGTTCAGAGGGAACGCCATTCTCCTTCGCCCAGACACCATCCATGAAGTTACCTGCGGCTTCAGAGTCTACCAAGGCTTGAAGGTGAAGCTTGTGGTTGTCCCAGGAAAGGATGACTGGAATGAGCAGACGGGAGTTGGACGGATGGGAGGAGGTTATGTTTCCCGTTACAGTTTCCCCCGATCTGTACGGGACAGAGCGTTTCCCTGGAGCCCGGGACACGTGGAACGGAAATGGCCCATTTTGCCGCAATATAGACAGCGTCGCTCCCTCATCCAACGGTCTCTCTCAGCCTGGGAGATGCGTCCAATCTGCATGGGTTCCGGTGGAGCCAGCGAGGATAAAGGTGGGGACTCGGAGCTGGGACTGATAGGGGCTAGAGATCTACGGTTGAGTTCTCTCTCTCTCAGACGCTGGTCAATGCGTGAGGCCAACTTGATCAGGGACTCGAGATTGTCCGGTAGTTCCCGAGTGGCCAGTTCATCTTGGATAGTGTCGGAAAGGCCTTTCAGAAAGCACACCGTGAGCGCCTCGTTGTTCCAGCCACTCGCTGCTGCCACCGTGCGGAACTGGATGGCATAGTCCGTCACGCTGCGCCGACCTTGGTGGAGAGTCAGGAGCTGTTTGGCTGAGTCAGGACCACTGCTTGGGCCTTGAGACACTCGTTTGAATTCCTCAGCAAAGGCAGAGTAGCTGGCACAGCAGGAACTATGGGCATCCCACACAGCAGTAGCCCAGGCCAGGGCTTTTTCCGACACCAGGGTGATGATATATGCAATCTTAGACCGGTCGGTGGGGAACGACGAGGGTTGCAGCTCGAAGGAGAGAGAACATTGGGTGAGAAACCCTTTACAAACACTTGGATCACCTGAGAACCGTTGGGGAGGTGGAAGACGAGTTTCAGCCAGAGGGTTAACTGCCATGGGTACGTGAATCTGAGGTACTGGAACTGTTGCCGGGGTAAGTCGATCAGATATCTGCTTTATGGAAGTCAGCATCTCCGACAGAAGATGAGAATGTCTAGCCATTAAGGCCTCTTGCTGAACCAGGGCGGCTTCGTGGCGTTGGACAGTCTCCTGGTGGTGGGACAGCATGGCAACAAGGTCCTGGGAACTGGCTGCCTCTGTGTTCATTTTTGGCTCTGTGTTTCTGTCAGGACCCGGTTAGGAACCCGGGTCTCCGGAGTGAGAAACAGTCACTAAACCAACTGAGCCACGAATAGTCAGCAGAACCCAGAAGATGAGGCAGACACAGCAGTACTTGAGACGGTGTATTTAATGAAGTAAAAAGTGAAGTTCTTCAGGAAACATGTAACTCCACAACCTCAAAAGGAATTCCACAAGAACAAAGGCAATCCTCCAAGACAAAAAAGGCAAATCCACAAGGTGGAAGGCACAGCACAAAAAGCCTCAAAAGATACTCAAAAATAAACAAACAAGAACAAAAAAAACAGAACTCCACAAGAGAGTCCACCGGGATCAACAAGAGCTCACAGAGTACTAGGGCTGGGTGCTAACATACAAACACAGAGCAAAGAACTGAGTAAAACAAAGGGTTTAAATACAATCAGGGGAAACGAGGCACAGGTGCAAATAATAATGGGGATCAAGGGAAAACAAAAGGTCAAAAGGCACAATGGGGGCATCTAGTGACCAAAAACCGGAACAACCCTGGCCAAATCCTGACAGGTTGTGCCAGCCGGTGTCTGAGAAAGGTCCAAAGAATTACCAAAGATTCCAGTCACCTAAGACATAGACTGTTCTCCATGCTCCGATCCGGCAGGTGGTACTGATGCATCAAGGTTCAGACCAACAGACTACTAAACAGCTTCTATTCCCTGGCCATAAGACTGGTAAATGGCTAACAACTACTGCTCTCCCTCTCCCACAGACTATCCACTCTGACTCTACAACCTGATCTTGTTTTTTTTTATTTTTGGTACTTTTACCCCCTTTTCTCGCCAATTTCGTGATATCCAATTGGTAGTTATAGTCTTTTCCTGCAACTCCCATACAGAGGTAGAGAGCTGTGCATCCCCCGAAACACGACCCTGCAAAGCCACACTGCTCGTTTAACCTAGAAGCCAGCCGCGCCAATGTTTTGGAGGAAACACAGTCCAACTGGCGACTGTGTCAGCGTGCATATGCCCGGCCCGCCACTGGAGTCGCTAGAGTGCGATGGGACAAGGACATCCCGGCCGACCCCAAACCCTCCCCTAACCCTGACGACGCTGGGCCAATCGTGCGTCGCCTCATGGGTCTGTAGTGACGCCTCAAGCACAGCGATGCAGTGCCTTAGACTGTGATGTAGTGCCTCAGACTGCTGCGACACTCGGGAGGCCCTACAACCCGATTTCATAGTTTTACCCATTAATTCTGCGTGGTTACGAGGTTAATTCTGGGTGGTTACAGGGTTAAAACAGAAATAACTCAAAGGGTTAAGTTTAGGTATTCATTTTGAGTGGGTAAGTTTCGAGCTATGGTTTGGGAAAGGTTTGAAATAAAATAATTAAAAGCAATGCACTGTTTCCTTTGAAGCATCATCAAGTACTCTCCCTGCTTGCAAGAGAATTGTGAACTTCCATGGTGCTTAGGTCTAAGCAGCAAGCTCTGGCTTTGAGCCTTGTGAGTTCGAGCCCAGTGTTTTGCCATAGTTACTTTTTGGTGAGCACCTGCTGAGGCAGATATCGAAGTCCTCAGGGCTTTTTCAAATGTCTCAAATCGATGGCTCTTTCTCGTGACTAGCCTGGACTTTATGCTCATCCACAGGTCTCTACCAACTCAGACACCCTACCCTCACCTTACCTTCATTATTGTTATGTCAGTGGGAGAACAAGTATTTGATACACTGCCGATTTTGTTCTTCAGCTTGCAAGCCTCCACCTTTTTCCTCCAAACATAATAGTCATTATGGCCAAACAGTTATATTTTTGTTCCGTCAAACCAGAGGACATTTCTCCAAAAAGTATGATCTTTGTCCCCATGTGCAGTTGCACACCGTAGTCTGACTTTTTATGGCGGTTTTGGAGCAGTGGCTTCTTCCTTGCTGAGCGGCCTATCAGGTTATGTCGATATAGGACTCGTTTTACTGTGGATATAGATATTTTTGTACCTAATTCCTCCAGCATCTTCACAAGGTCCTTTGCTGTTGTTCTGGGATTGATTTGCACTTTTCACGCCAAAGTACGTTAATCTCTAAGAGACAGAACACATCTCCTTCCTGAGCGGTATGATGGTTGCGTGGTCCCATGGTGTTTATACTTGTGTACTATTGTGTATACAGATGAACGTGGTACGTGACTTCTTTGGATTTTCCCATGATGTCAAGCAAAGAGGCACTGAGTTTGAAGGTAGGCCTTGAAATACATCCGCAGGCACACCTCCAATTGACTCAAATGATGTCAATTAGCCTATCTGAAGCCATGACATCATTTTCTGGAATTTTCCAAACTGTTTAAAGGCACAGTCAACTTAGTGTATGTAAACTTCTGACCCACTGGAATTGTAATTTCTGTAAGGTCTGTAATTTTTACCATTGTTACACTTCAACTATGAAAGATGGAATACGAAACAAAAATCCACAAAATCACATTGATATCATTTTTAAGTAATTAATTAGCATTTTATTGCATGACATAAGTATTTGATACATCAGAAAACCAGAACTTAATATGTGGTACAGAAACCTTTGTTTGCAATTACAGAGATCATATGTTTCCTGTAGTTCTTGACCAGGGTTGCACACACTGCAGCAGGGATTTTGGCCCACTCCTCCATACAGACCTTCTCCAGATCCTTCAGGTTTCGGCTGTCGCTGGGCAATACGGACTTTCAGCTCCCTCCAAAGATGTTCTATTGGGTTCAGGTCTGGAGACTGGCTAGGCCACTCCAGGACCTTGAGATGCTTCTTACGAAGCCACTCCTTAGTTGCCCTGGCTGTGCGTTTCGGGTTGTTGTCATGCTGGAAGACCCAGCCACGATACATCTTCAAGATCTTGCGATACATGGCCCCATCCATCCTCCCGTCAATACGGTGCAGTCGTCCTGTCCCCTTTGCAGAAAAGCATCCCCAAAGAATAATGTTTCCAACTCCATGCTGCATGGTTGGGATGGTGTTCTTGGGGTTGTAATCATCCTTCTTCTTCCTCCAAACACGGTGAGTGGAGTTTAAACCAAAAAGCTCTATTTTTGTCTCATCAGACCACATGACTTTCTCCCATTCCTCCTTTAGATCATCCAGATGGTCATTGGCAAACTTCAGACGGGCCTGGACATGCGCTGGCTTGAGCAGGGGGACCTTGCGTGCGCTGCAGGATTTTAATCCATGACGGCGTAGTGTGTTACTAATGGTTTTCTTTGAGACTGTGGTCCCAGCTCTCTTCAGGTCATTGACCAGGTCCTGCCGTGTAGGTCTGGGCTGATCCCTCACCTTCCTCATGATCATTGATGCCCCACGAGGTGAGATCTTGCATGGAACCCCAGACCGAGGATGATTGACCATCATCTTGAACTTCTTCCATTTTCTAATAATTGCGCCAACAGTTGTTGCCGTCTCACCAAGCTGCTTGCCTATTGTCCTGTAGCCCATCCCAGCCTTGTGCAGGTCTACAATTTTAACCCTGATGTCCTTACACAGCTCTCTGGTCTTGGCCATTGTGGAGAGGTTGGAGTCTGTTTGATTAAGTGTGTGGACAGGTGTCTTTTATACAGGTAACGAGTTCAAACAGGTGCAGTTAATACAGGCAATGAATGGAAAACAGGAGGCTTCTTAGAGAAAAACTAACAGGTCTGTGAGAGTCAGAATTCTTACTGGTTGGTAGGTGATCAAATACTTATGTCATTCAATAAAATGCTAATTAATTACTTAAAAATCATACAATGTGATTTTTTGGATTTTTGTTTTAGATTCCGTCTCTCACAGTTGAAGTGTACCTATGATAAAAATGACAGACCTCTACATGCTTTGTAAGTAGGAAAACCTGCAAAATCGGCAGTGTATCAAATACTTGTTCTCCCCACTGTATGCTTGCCTGAAAAAAAAGAGAAAAAAAGTCTGAACACATCCCAGCCAGATCAGGATGTTTGTCTGCACTTGGAGTTCTATTGTTGGATATTTTGTTCATCAAGCCTCTGTGTACGTATTGTGATTATCACGATTCTATATGTATTGTGATTATCACGATTCTATATGTATTGTGATTCTCACGATTCTATATGTATTGTGATTCTCACGATTCTATATGTATTGTGATTCTCACGATTCTATATGTATTGTGATTATCACGATTCTATATGTATTGTGATTATCACGATTCTATATGTATTGTGATTCTCACAATTCTATATGTATTGTGATTCTCACGATTCTATATGTATTGTGATTCTCACGATTCTATATGTATTGGGATTCTCACGATTCTATACGTATTGTGATTCTCACGATTCTATATGTATTGTGATTCTCACGATTCTATATGTATTGTGATTCTCACGATTCTATATGTATTGTGATTCTCACGATTCTATACGTATTGTGATTCTCACGATTCTATATGTGTTGTGATTATCACGATTCTATATGTATTGTGATTCTCACGATTCTATATGTATTGTGATTCTCACGATTCTATATGTATTGTGATTCTCACCATTCTATATGTGTTGTGATCATCACCATTCTATATGTATTGTGATCATCACCATTCTAAATGTATTGTGATTAGCACGATTCTATATGTATTGTGATTCGATACTGTGATTTTGTGTTTCAATGTTCCAAACATATTGTTCCCCATATGTCTGCTGCAGAGTGAGCCATGAGAGTTTTGATCAGTCATGGAAATAGACATGCTGAAAACTAATTGTCTCTCTATTTAAAATGGAGTTTTAGTGCAGGTACTGCTAACTAGCGCAAAAACCATATTCCGATATTTTCAAAACAATACGATATATTATAGGAAATAATGTCCCAATATGTTACAGTATCGATTTATCCACCCCCATCACTACTACTCTCTAAATTAAGATTGTACTTTGGCAGTGACAGAATATTGTCAGTTCAAAACAAATGATTGTATACATTCTATGCTGCTTTGTATTAAGTGATACTACTCCATGTTAGTCTGCAGGTTGATGTTTATTGTGATGAGTTTTGTCCTGGAGGCAGGACTGAGTAATTTCCACTAGATTTGTATTTATTCTTAACCTTTATTTAACTAGGCAAGTCAGTTAACATCAAATTCTTATTTACAATGACGGCCTAGGAACAGTGGGTTAACTGCATTGTTCAGTGGCAGGACAATAGATTTTTACCTTGTCAGCTCGGTGATTCGATCTATCAACCTTTCGGTTACTAGTCCAACGCTCGAACCACCAGCTGGCTACCTGCCTAGTGGTTAGACTTTGAATGTCCTTTCCTGACTTGATGAAGAGGCTTCAGCCTGGTGGTTTGACTGGGGGGTAGTCAGCCTGGTGGTTTGGCTGGAGTGTAGTCAAGCCTGGTGGTTTGGCTGGGGGGTAGTCAGCCTGGTGGTTTGGCTGGGGGGTAGTCAGCCTGGTGGTTTGGCTGGGGTGTAGTCAGCCTGGTGGTTTGGCTGGGGGATAGTCAGCCTGGTGGTTTGGCTGGGGTGTAGTCAAGCCTGGTGGTTTGACTGGGTTGTAGTCAAGCCTGGTGGTTTGGCTGGGGGAGGGGGGTAGGTAGTCAGCTTGATGGTTTGGCTGGGGGTAGGTAGTCAGCTTGATGGTTTGGCTGAGGGTAGTCAGTCAGCTTGGTGGTTTGCCTGGGGGTAGTCATACTGGTGGTTTGGCTGTGGGTAGTCAGCTTGATGGTTTGGCTGGGGGATAGTCATACTGGTGGTTTGGCTGTGGGTGGTCAGCCTAGTGGTTTGGCTGGGGGGGTAGGTAGCCAGCGTGATGGTTTGGCTGGGGGTAGGTAGTCAGCTTGGTGGCTTGGCTGGAGGGTAGTCAGTCAGCTTGGTGGTTTGGCTGGGGGGGGGGGGGTAGTCAGCTTGGTGGTTTGGCTGGGGGGTAGGTAGTCAGCTTGATGGTTTGGCTGGGGGTAGGTAGTCAGCTTGGTGGTTTGGCTGGGGGGGGTAGGTAGTCAGCTTGATGGTTTGGCTGTGGGTAGTCAGCCTAGTGGTTTGGCTGGGGGGTAGGTAGTCAGCTTGGTGGTTTGGCTGGAGGGTAGTCAGTCAGCTTGGTGGTTTGGCTGGGGGTAGTCATACTGGTGGTTTGGCTGTGGGTAGTCAGCCTAGTGGTTTGGCTGGGGGGGTAGGTAGCCAGCGTGATGGTTTGGCTGGGGGTAGGTAGTCAGCTTGGTGGTTTGGCTGGAGGGTAGTCAGTCAGCTTGGTGGTTTGCTTGGGGGGTAGTCATACTGGTGGTTTGGCTGTGGGTAGTCAGCGTAGTGGTTTGGCTGGGGGGGTAGTCATACTGGTGGTTTGGCTGTGGGTAGTCAGCCTAGTGGTTTGCCTGGGGGGTAGTCATACTGGTGGTTTGGCTGTGGGTAGTCAGCCTAGTGGTTTGGCTGGAGGGTAGTCAGCCTTGCCGGCCCTGTTCTGCTTGAGCTTTTTGGCATTAACAGATGTCTGCCTGTATGTCTGCCTGGCTGCCTACTTATGCCACAGATGGCGTTTGGTCAGAGGCAAGGATGGAGACAGACAAATGGACAGCATCACAAAAGCAAAGCATCACCCTTCTCCCCACCCTATCAACCCGTGTGCTTCAAATGTTCCCCAAACACGAGTGGCCTTTGTTGAGTCCAGCAAGGGGTCCCCTTCATAACCTCCAGGTCTAAGTCTAGAAGTGGGCCTGGGCCAACCCTGGTCTTCCCCTCAGGGGGAAAGGGGAATAGTCAACTACTGCTTCAGGCAACATATGAGAAGGGCTGACAATGTTTAGACTTTGAACGTGTCTGTCAGTTTGGTTGATTTAATGGGAGAGATGAGACTTTAGATTCACAGCACATCCACCAACCGTTGTCTTCCTGCACAAATCATCAAACGAGAGATGCCTGAGTCTGTCTCTCTCCTCACCTCTCCCTCATGTCTGTCTGGCCAGTCTGTCTCCTCCACTCTATAGTCTGTCTGTCTCCAAGTCTGTGTCTGTGGGCCCTCAGATTCATGTGTCTGTCTGGGATTTGTTGTTCTGCTGAAAGTCAGAGTCAGGGGAGCTTGGTCCTGTGTGCTGGGGGGCTGCTCTCTCACCGCTCCCATACAGTGCTCCTGCGCTCTGACATCACAGGATAGGGATGAGCCGGTTACATGGGTAGACACACGTATTTGAAATCAAGGCTCACCTACGCTGTACAACATGAATGATGCATGTTGGAAGACTAGCTATCAGCACAGAATTGGCAGCAAAGCCTTTATTGGCTGCTGAAGACAGAGATAAAGACAGGAGACTATGTGTTCGTGTGGGAGAGAACAGAGATTAATATGTGTATATTCCTGAATCCATGTGTGACTCTACATACAGTACTTCCCAATAGCTATGGACTTGTATTCAATTAAGCCAATGAATGTGTTGCTACATAGTTTAACTGGTGCTGATGGAGCTGCTGTAATCGTACGTAATATGTCATAATTGAGCTGGGCTGTGTATGTCTGTGTGTGTGTGTCTTTACCATGGTCTGTACAGCTCCTCACACAGGTCTGTAATTACTGTGTTAGCCCATGATTATCCAGAGCTCAGGCTCCATCACATACAGGCTCAAATGGGCCAATTAAACCTGCATCAGCAGAGACACATCCCCATCACACACACACTGTAAAGGCATTCATAGGTGGAAGAAGGATCGGACCAAAGCGCAGCGTGGTTTGTGTTCATCTTTTTAATAAGAAACTGAACACTTCAAAAATACAAAACAACAAAGTGACAACCGAAACAGTTCTATCTGGTGATGACACACAAAGACTGAAAATAACCACCCACAAAACACAAAGGAAAACAGGCTACCTAAATATGGTTCTCAATCAGGGACAACGATAGACAGCTGCCTCTGATTGAGAACCATATCAGGTCAAACACAGAAATAGAAAATATAGAAAAACGAACATAGACTGCCCACCCCAACTCACACCCTGACCATACTAAATAAAGAGAAAACAAAGGAATAAAGGTCAGAACATGACACACACACACATCATAGTGCATGTGTGTGTTTAAAGCATGAGTATATGGGAATGTTTGTGTGAATCAACACACCGTTTCTTTAGAAAATGTTAATCTTTCTTAACTGTGTGTGACCGGGCCTAATTCATCACAGTTGTCAGAGTGAATCGACTCGCAATCTTCAAAATGTTAATGCGATTTGGGTGCAAGGTCAAACATTATCTTTACATTATCTTTACATTATCTTCTGACCTTGGTCAGGAGTATTTTTCATACAGACTAAATCACCTCAAAATAAAGGACATAGCCCAAGTTTGGGGTGAATAACAAGGGGAGGGGGTTGTATCTCTGTTGGGGTCTACTGCCCCAAAGCAATACCGTGGGCCTTTTTGTCCCCTCTGGCTGATGGAGTAATGGAGGAGACCTACAAGCATCCATTTGCAGCTTGGTCTCTGGGGAGTTGTAATGATACATCCTCAGGTTGTGAGTGGGAGTGATATAGAGTGATATATGCCAACCCCCTCTCCCTCTCCTCTCCCCATGTTCCACTGAGAGGGTGACCCTGCTGTGGATAGAGAGGTCCCTGGAGGAGTGACGTGTGGCGGGGGGATTATACCCCCTCTGGTACACAGCTGAGACCATAGGTTTCCCCCCTGCCCCCTCCATCATCATCAGCCCCTCCACACAGCCCTCCACCTGAAAGGCACTGTGAAATAGGGCACTGTGACTTCTCTACAAGCTAAATTACTGGCAGTAACAGGGGTTGATGTGTTTGTGCCTTAGCCCACCACCATTAGGCTTGGTATAAGATATTGGTGTATTTGCCTGGCTAGCTCTCTGTGATGTAGTCAGGCAGACCAGGTTTATACAGCAGTCCTCTAAGGCATCATTTTTGCAATTCGTTCCAGTCATGGGCAGCAGAGAACTGGAAGGAAAGACGACCAAAGTGAGATATACCTGCTGGAGCGCATGCTACGAGTGGGTGCTGCTATGGTGACCAGTGAGCTGAGATAAGGCGGGGCTTTACCTAGCAGAGACTTGTAGATAACCTGTAGCCAATGGGTTTGGCGACGAGTATGAAGCGAGGGCCAACCAACGAGAGCGTACAGGTCGCAATGGTGGGTAGTGTATGGGGCTTTGGTGACAAAACGGATGGCACTGTGATTGGATAGGCTAGTTAACACAGTGTTCAAGGAGGGGACAGAAGTATACAGAATGGTGTTGTCTGCGTAGAGGTGGATCAGAGAATCACCAGCAGCAAGAGCAACATCATTGATGTATACAGAAAAGAGAGTCGGCCCGAGAATTGAACCCTGTAGCACACCCATAGAGACTGTCAGAGGTCCGGACAACAGGCCCTCCGATTTGACACACTGAAGTCTATCAGAGAAGTAGTTGGTAAACCAGGCGAGGCAATCATTTGAGAAACCAAGGCTGTCGAGTCTGCCAATAAGAATGTTGTGAGTGACAGACAGAGTCGAAAGCCTTGGCGGTCGATGAATACGGCTGCACAGTCTCTTATCGATGGCGGTTATGATGTCATTAAGGACCTTGAGCGTGGCTGAGGTGCACCCACGACCAGCTCTGGAACCAGATTGCATAGCGGAGAAGGTATGGTGGGATTCGAAATGGTCAGTAATCTGTTCACCTGTCAAGGTAATTAGCATTATTCTACACCATTTGTGAGGACAGCCAAGCTAATTGCACAACCCACCACTCCCACCGTCACACATACAGTGCATTCGGAAAGTTTTCAGACCCCTTCATTTTTTCCACATTTTGTTACAGCGTTATTCTAAAATGTATAAAATAATTTTTTCCCCTCATTAATCTACACACAATACCCCATAATGACAAAGAGAAAACATGTTTTTAGATTTTTTTGGCAATAAATAAAAAACAGGAATAACCCACATAACTTTACATAAATTGAGCTCAGGTGCATCCTGTTTCCATTGATCATTCTTGATGTTTATTGGAGTCCACCTGTTGTAAATTCAATTGATTGGACATGATTTGGAAATGCACACACCCAGTTGACAGTGCATGTCAGAGCAAAAACCAAGCCATGAGGTCAAAGGATTTTTGTATTTTTAAACTGTATTTTTAAACGGTTAAGACTGTTATTTTATTTCATGACCGTCTACATCCATAACTGGCGGTTATACGGTAATTGTGCCAGCCCTAACTCTGAGGAGGTTCTTAGAGTTTTTGTCACATTTCATTAGCTGTGTGATGGAGCAATGATGTATCCATCTTCCCGCCTCAGAACTCTGCCTCAGGAACGGAGTTAAACACAAACACTTCATTATGGAAATGTCTCCCACACAGTAAATGCTGCCATTTGTAACAGGCTTTACTCAGAGATGGCCCCCTTATGTTCGTCCAAAACAGCCCTTTCTCTCTGAACAGAGCTACAATACTGTGCTACAATGTGTGTGATAAGCAGTGGGGTCTGACTAGCATTGATGCTTGTTGTGATCCCACTTTTCCTTTGATGTCTTGTCTCTGTGACATCTGACTGGATGGTAGCCGCAGGTTCCTCTTATAATTTCCCTGACTAGTAATTCCCAGAAAAACTGAAAGAAAGGAATACGTCTCTCATGAGTGGAGGAGATGCAATTGGAATTCATCCTGGTTGGGCTTTTACAGGTTAAGAATGTACAGAAAGACAATCAAATATCTGGATTTGAGCTTGTTTAAATGCAAGGATCCGTTGCGCATCTTTATGCAGTCTTGGCTTTGAGATTAGTGATGAGAAAAAAACAAGGCCATAATATCAAGTAGTCTGCCAAGACCTGTGATTGCCCGAGAGATAAAGCTTTAGTCCTGCCGTCTCTGCCCTCTAATTAAATAGCCAGCATTGTTTTGGCAGACAATACCCTCCTACTCACCATGCTGAACACTCACTCCTACATACAGACATAGGGCTGAGACCAGTTTGTTAGATTGCTCAGGAACCAACTCCCTCTGTGTTTGAGGAGCTTGACCTTTGTTTTAGTTTCATTTTAGAGTTGTATCAGCACAACCTCCTTCCCTCCTTTGCATGCAAGCATGCACTACTGAAGCAAACAGAGACATGCATATCAAGGCCGGTAGACACGTCCCCTCATGTGAGCGTCTTGCAGATTCAGTTGCTTGCCGCTCCCCTCCTCTCTGCGTGTGGTTGCCATGGTATCGGTAGCCAGGGCCTTCACAGTTCCTTCACGGAGCACTGCAGAACTCCCCTTCATAGAGTGAGGGACACATGCAGAGCCTAGACTACTCATGTATGGGATCAGACCCTGATAGGCCTCTTACATTACAGTTACGTTCACAGGCAGATACTGTATGTAGACGTTGTTAGAATAGACAGAATGTACAGTGAACATAGCTATAGTGATCATTCCACATTGTGCATGAACCATGTGATGGAATATCAGTTGTTTGTAACGCGCAGTGTGGTTGTGGTAGAATAGTGCGTGAGGAATTGAGGAGGTGTGGTAAGCTAGAGTAGGCAGCTTGTTGTGAATGGAGAGTGGTGCAGTAGGTAGGTACAGTAGCTGTATTGCAGACCGGGTCATTTGTGAATGGAGGAGCTGCAGTGAGTCTGTTCCAGGGGGTGGAGGAGGAGGCTCTTCCTCCAGACATCATTGGTTCTCAGAGAGGCAGTGGTGGCTGCCAGATAGCACAGATGGGGATGGAGCTGAGGCTAGAGCGGAGGCTGAGGAGGGGCACAGTACAATGTGCCTTGGCACTCCACTCGCCATCACATCAATAATTGGACAGAGGGATGGGCCTACTGCATCACAACCATACAATCTTATCTGAAAGGGGCAGTGACGTGTTCTTCACGGCTGTCTCTCTCGCTTCTCTTCTCTCCACCTCTCTTTATCAATCATTCTTCTCATGACGCACCGTTTCACGACCCATGAAACGAGTAAGCCCTGTGAGTCTAATTCATTCAGCAAAATATTACTGTGAACGAGGGCAACACAATTATAGTCTCTTTACACCAGGGGTTCTCAAAGTGGGGTCAGCGGTACTGCAGGGGGTCCACGGCCAGATCTATAAAAAATAAAAATAAAAATATATATATACAGTTGAAGTCAGAAGTTTACATACACTTAGGTTGCAGTCATTAAAGCTCGTTTTTCAACCACTCCACAAATGTCTTGTTAACAAACTATAGTTTGTCGGTTAGGACATGTACTTTGTGCATGACACAAGTCATTTTTCCCAACAATTGTTTACAGACAAACGATTTCACTTATAATTCACTGTATCATAATTCCAGTGGGTCAGAAGTTTACATACAGTAAGTTGACTGTGTCTTTAAACAGCTTGGAACATTCCAGAAAATGATGTCATGGCTTTAGAAGCTCATTTGAGTCAATTGGAGGTGTACCTTCAAACTCTTGAAGTGCCTCTTTGCTTGCCATCATGGGAAAAACAAAAAGGATCATCCAAGAGCTCAGAAAAAGTACAAACACCATGTGTTATTTCACAGTTTTGATGTCTTCACTATTATTCTACAATGTAGAAAATAGCACAAATAAAGAAAAACCCTTGAATGAGTAGGTGTGTCCAAACTTTTGACTGGTACTGTATATATATATTACATTTTACTACCAACAGATGTAACTACTTTTTGCCAAGGGATCCATAGAATGCGTTTAAATTGTGTATTACAATACAATGTAATATTATTAACCTACAATGTATGTACTTCCCCCGGGTCTGAGGCTTGGTTTGTCTAGCCATGTACTGCAGACGTCATAATACAACTCCTAGTAGGCTATTCTTATCTCACTCCTGTTGCGTTGTGATTATGAAGGAGGTCCCTGATGAATTTGCTAACACAAAAGTGGTCCCCGGCCCCAAAAAGTTTGAGAACCCCTGCCTTAACCTCTCATCTTAGCAGAGTATTGCCTGTCATTGAAGCCTATAAGGTATTATAATGTGCCATTCTTGATGAGGACTGGACTCTGACTGATTAACTGTCTCCGGTTCACTAACCTGTGGCTAGTAAATTCCTGGCATCTACTTGATAAAAGTATCCATCAAAGGACCTATAGGTTCATTTTGGTTTGATGCAGAATTAGAAAGAGTATGGGTCAACAGCTATTACGCAGACACAGAGGAGTTGGCCAGACTACTCTCATTGAATCGATATATCGATATGGGAAAGACTGTGACTGGATCTGGAAATGGATATGACTGTGTGCTAGAGTCTGTGTGTAATAGAACCGTGCTCAGGCCGAGTGTCATTTCAGCTGTCTTTGAGAAACATGCCATGTTCCCATTGATCACTCATTCAGACATATTGACCAATCAAGACAGCGTGGAATCAATTTACTCTCCCAGAGGTTTTCTTACGACCCAACCGACACTCTTGGGGAAAAAAAGGTGCTGTCTAGAATCTAAAAGGGTTTTTTCGGCTGTCCCCTTAGGAGAACCCTTTGAAGAATATTTTTGGTTCCAGGTAGAACCCTTTTGGGTTCCATTTAAAACCCAAAAGGGTTCTACATGGAACCAAAAAGGGTTCTCCTATTGGGTCAGCCTAAGAACCCCTTTTTCTAAGAGTGTCCAGCAGCTTCTGGAGAGACTGGATCCCTTCTTACATTACATCCTGATACATACAGTAGCCAACACCTGATCTGTGCTACTTGATGAAGAATTTGACCATACATGTATGACAGTATGTAGTCCCTGTGTACCCATGACCCTCACCTGCTGTCTGTCTCTTGCCTCCCCCAGATCTGTCGAAGAACAGGCTCACAGAGATCCCTCCAGAGGTGTGTCTGTTCGCCCCCCTTGAGTCTCTCAACCTCTACCACAACTGCATCAAATGCATCCCTGAAGCCATCATCAACTTGCAGATGCTGACCTATCTAAACATAAGGTCAGTGATGACTCATGGAAGTATGTGGCGTGATCTGTTGACCCAATGACCTCATACTGTATCATGATATCAGCATTGTAGTGACCTGGTATAGTTAAGTATTATGGCAGTATTGACTCAATATCAAATGTTCTTTCTGCTATCCGTAGCCCTTTAAATGTCTGTAATATAACCGTGCTCAAAAAAGCCTCAGGTAGCTTACACCAGGTGCATTCCTGCAATGTTATTGTAAGTGTCTGGAGTCCTCGATCTAAGAAGCATCATAAGATAGTTCAACCATGGTATCACCAGGCTAGAGGAAATACAAGGGCCCATGTTCACTTTTGTTCTGCTCTATCTCAGTATGGAGTTTTCCTTTCAGGGGATTCACAGGATCAGGTAGCCAGAGCATTTCCTCTTTCACAGTGGGAGAAAGAGGTCTACACTATGTGATGTTGTTTTGAACAGTTCATTTCCTAGACACAGTGGGAGAAAGAGGTCTACACTATGTGATGTTGTTTTGAACAGTTCATTTCCTAGACACAGTGGGAGAAAGAGGTCTACACTATGTGATGTTGTTTTGAATGGTTCATTTCCTAGACACAGTGGGAGAAAGAGGTCTACACTATGTGATGTTGTTTTGAATGGTTCATTTCCCAGACACAGTGGGAGAAAGAGGTCTACACTATGTGATGTTGTTTTGAATGGTTCATTTCCTAGACACAGTGGAAGAAAGAGGTCTACACTATGTGATGTTGTTTTGAATGGTTCATTTCCTAGACACAGTGGGAGAAAGAGGTCTACACTATGTGATGTTGTTTTGAATGGTTCATTTCCCAGACACAGTGGGAGAAAGAGGTCTACACTATGTGACACAGTTAAGCTGCGTTTACACAGGCAACCCCAATTTGAGCTTGTTTCTAATTATTGGCAAACGAGCTGATCTGATTGGTCAAAAGACCAATTAGTGGCCTCCCGGGTGGCTCAGTGGTCTAAGGCACTGCATCGCAGTGCTAGCTGTGCCAACAAAGACTCTGGGTTCGAGCCCAGGCAGCCGGCCGCGACCGGGAGGCCCATGGGGCGGCGCACAATTGGCCTAGCATTGTCCGGGTTAGGGGGGCTTGGCCGGATATCCTTGTCTCATCGTGCACGAGCGACTCCTGTGGCGGGCCGGGTGTGCACACTGACCAGGTCGCCAGGTGCACGGTGTTTCCTCTGACACATTGGTGCGGCTGGCTTCCGGCTTGGATGCGTGCTGTGTTAAGAAGCAGTGCAGCTTGGTTGGGTTGTGTATCGGAGGACGCATGACTCTTGACCTTCGCCTCTCCCGAGTCCGTGCAGGAGTTGTAGCGATGAGACAAGACAGTAACTACTAATAATTGTATACCACGACAATTGGGGAGAAAAAGGGGGTAAAAAAAAGAACAATTTAATGGTAAAATAATCTGAATTGGACTGCCTGTGTAAACACAGCCATGGATATCAGTCTGCTCTGGTCCTCTGTTTCACTAACATTTTGTTAACCCATTGAGGAGACATTCATTGCTTGATCTTTTCCTGATGTCCCCAATGTTATCCTTGCGCACAGGATAAAACTTTCATACTGCCTATATTGTATTTTGTGTTTCTATAGCCGAAACCTTCTCTCAACATTGCCAAAATACCTGTTCAACCTCCCTCTCAAAGTGCTGGTGGTGAGCAACAACAAGCTACTGTCTGTCCCAGAGGAGATTGGGAAGGCCAAAGAACTGATGGAACTGGTGAGCACAAGCCCAGAGCTCATAAAAAACACTGCAGCTATATTGTTACTGGTGTGTCTGTGTGTGACAGCCTGCTTTCTGTCTTCCCATGTAGGACATCAGCTGTAATGAGATCCAGGTGCTGCCCCCTCAGGTGGGGAGGCTCCGTTCATTACGGGAACTCAACATCAGGAGGAACTGTCTTCACATGCTGCCTGAGGGTATGTAGCTGTCTACGGTCCTCTCCCCTGGTCTGAGGGTATGTAGCTGTCTACATCCTCTCCCCTGGTCTGAGGGTATGTAGCTGTCTACATCCTCTCCCCTGGTCTGAGGGTAGGTAGCTGTCTATATCCTCTCCCCTGATCTGAGGGTAGGTAGCTGTCTATATCCTCTCCCCTGGTCTGAGGGTAGGTAGCTGTCTACGTCCTCTCCCCTGGTCTGAGGGTAGGTAGCTGTCTATATCCTCTCCCCTGGTCTGAGGGTAGGTAGCTGTCTACGTCCTCTCCCCTGGTCTGAGGGTAGGTAGCTGTCTATATCCTCTCCCCTGGTCTGAGGATAGGTAGCTGTCTATGTCCTCTCCCCTGGTCTGAGGGTAGGTAGCTGTCCATATCCTCTCCCCTGGTCTGAGGGTAGGTAGCTGTCTATGTCCTCTCCCCTGGTCTGAGGGTAGGTAGCTGTCTACGTCCTCTCCCCTGGTCTGAGGGTAGGTAGCTGTCTATATCCTCTCCCCTGGTCTGAGGGTAGGTAGCTGGTCTGAGGGTAGGTAGCTGTCTATATCCTCTCCCCTGGTCTGAGGGTAGGTAGCTGTCTACGTCCTCTCCCCTGGTCTGAGGGTAGGTAGCTGTCTACGTCCTCTCCCCTGGTCTGAGGGTAGGTAGCTGTCTATCTGAGGGTAGGTAGCTGTCTATGGTCTGAGGGTAGGTAGCTGTCTATGTCCTCTCCCCTGGTCTGAGGGTAGGGCTGTCTATATCCTCTCCCCTGGTCTGAGGGTCTGAGGGTAGGTAGCTGTCTATGTCCTCTCCCCTGGTCTGAGGGTAGGTAGGTCTGAGGGTAGGTAGCTGTCTATGTCCTCTCCCCTGGTCTGAGGGTAGGTAGCTGTCTAGGGTAGGTAGCTGTCTATATCCTCTCCCTGGTCTGAGGGTAGGTAGCTGTCTATATCCCTCCCCTGGTCTGAGGGTAGGTAGCTGTCTATATCCTCTCCCCTGGTCTGAGGGTAGGTAGCTGTCTACGTCCTCTCCCTGGTCTGAGGGTAGGTAGCTGTCTATATCCTCTCCCCTGGTCTGAGGGTAGGTAGCCTGTCCTCCTCTCCCCTGGTCTGTCTGAGGGTAGGTAGCTGTCTACGTCCTCTCCCCTGGTCTGAGGGTAGGTAGCTGTCTATGTCCTCTCCCCTGGTCTGAGGGTAGGTAGCTGTCTATGTCCTGTCTATGTCTATGTCCTCTCCCCTGGTCTGAGGGTAGTTAGCTGTCTACGTCCTCTCCCCTGGTCTGAGGGTAGGTAGCTGTCTACGTCCTCTCCCCTGGTCTGAGGGTAGGTAGCTGTCTACGTCCTCTCCCCTGGTCTGAGGGTAGGTAGCTGTCTACGTCCTCTCCCCTGGTCTGAGGGTAGGTAGCTGTCTACGTCCTCTCCCCTGGTCTGAGGGTAGGTAGCTGTCTACGTCCTCTCCCCTGGTCTGAGGGTAGGTAGCTGTCTACGTCCTCTCCCCTGGTCTGAGGGTAGGTAGCTGTCTATGTCCTGTCTATGTCTATGTCCTCTCCCCTGGTCTGAGGGTAGGTAGCTGTCTACGTCCTCTCCCCTGGTCTGAGGGTAGGTAGCTGTCTACGTCCTCTCCCCTGGTCTGAGGGTAGGTAGCTGTCTATGTCCTGTCTATGTCTATGTCCTCTCCCCTGGTCTGAGGGTAGGTAGCTGTCCATGTCCTGTCTATGTCTATGTCCTCTCCCCTGGTCTGAGGGTAATCTCTCTCCTTATTCTATATCCAAACCCATGTGCTTCCTTTCTTTGTCTCTCCCCAGAGCTGGCTGACCTGCCACTCATCAGACTGGACTTCTCCTGCAATAAAATCACAGAGATCCCTCCTGTCTACAGGAGACTCAGGCAGCTGCAGCACATCATCCTCGACAACAACCCTATGCAGTCCCCACCTGCACAGGTATGTGAGAGTGTGTGGGTGAGAGTGTGTGGCAACATCTGTGGTAGTTTATGCTGTAAATGTCATTTTGGCACTGCAGGGGATTATCCACAGCCATCTCGATGTGTATCAGGTATGGGGTTCCGACGATTTAACACAGGTTGGGGTCCTGTGTAGCTCAGTTGGTAGAGCATGGCGCTTGTAACGCCAGGGTAGTGGGTTCGATCCCCGGGACCACCCATACGTAGAATGTATGCATACATGACTGTAAGTCGCTTTGGATAAAAGCGTCTGCTAAATGGCATATATTATTATTATTATTATATTAGGTTAACCTCAGCTTGGCATCATGCCTAGAAACAACTCCCCCTAGCTGTGACAGTTTTCATGATATACCAAGATATACACATAATGGTCTCTGAGGAACAGTTGCACCATCTAGTGGGCAGCATGATTTAATTTCTGCTTGAATGAACACTTGGGCACTTCATTTCAGCACTTGGATATATACTTATTGCACTTTGTATTTGTGTGTTTCAGATCTGCCTGAAGGGCAAGGTGCACATCTTTAAGTACCTGAACATCCAGGCTTGTAGGATGGATAAGAAGCCTGACTCTCTGGACCTCCCCTCTCTGGGCAAACGCTGCCTTCCCCAGCCTCTCACAGACAGGTACACACTCTTATATCATATCATAATTATATTTATAAACTGGGTGGTTTGAGCCCTGAATGCCAATCGGCTGACACCAATAACACAGGTATGACAAAACATTTATTTTTACTACTCTAATAATTATGTTGGTAACCAGTTTATAATAGCAATAAGGCACCTCTGGGGTTTGTGGTATATGGCCAATATTCTACGACTAAGGGCTATATCCAGGCACTCCGCATTGCTTCGTGCCTAACAACATCCCTTACCTGTGGTATATTGGTCATATACCATACCCCCTCTGGCCTCATTGCTTAAGTATACTACAGACAAGACCATTGACCATATGCATCATGAATGACATGAATATGCAGTATGTGCCATAAAACTGTAATGACAACTGGTATGAAATATTAGAAGATTAATGACACAGGTCTCTACATATTTTGAAGTGCTTACGAAATTGTCATGAATGTGTCTGAATCAAAACTGTCTGACTGTTTATTACTGACTATCCCTTTATATGTCTCTGCAGCATGGAGGATTTTTACCCCAGCAAGAACCATGCTCCTGACTCTGGTATCGGCAGTGACAACGGGGATAAAAGACTGTCTGCGACAGAGGTCAGAGTTCACCCACTGTAGTCAGGCTGAACCGAGGCCTAGATTGTACTGAGGACTGCTGTGCGTTCAACCATGGCCCGTTGATCCTGACACTGCAGTCCTTCTGCAGCCATGTTCAGTAGACCTGAACTCTATGCTTTATAGACACTTTAACACTGAGCTTCCTCCTCTTCCTCCTCCCTCTCTTCCTCTAGCCCTCTGACGATGATACCATCAGCCTGCACTCCCAGGTCTCAGAGACGGCCCGCACCGACGCCCTCTCTCTCCTCTCCAAGATGGACTCAGGCAAAGGTAAGACCTGCTTGGATGCAGTGGATTTGACTGTTTGGAAGAAGAAAAAAAACGGTTTGAGCATTGATGGGCTCAACTGGCAACAAGCACATTAGTCTGAGGTTCAACCTGGTGTGTTGCTCCCGTAGATCAGGTACCCTTTGACTTCATCGAGCCCAACGCAGAGGAAGATGCTGCCCTGTCAGACGGGCAGCAGAGTGGACCCTACATCTCATGTATAAAGGTACATCAACAGGGATCCATAGAGAGCTGTATCACCACTACAGTACACCATTAACTACACTAGTCTTCCACTGTTGAGCTATCCCTGGGTGAGCTAGTGTGTCCAATTAGTGTCTGTTCTTTTCCACTGTTAGCTCTGAAGAATGGGAGGTTTTGGTACAAGCTTTAAACTAATCTTATCTTTCATTGAGTCAGAAGCTTCAAATGCCATAAATTTGATTGAATAAAGCCAACAGATTGTCTCGTTAGTTTTTTGGGGGCTGGAAACCTGTGGAATCAGCCAAAGCACACAGCTTGAAGTTCAAATGAAATGTGTTGTGATTGAACTTGGATAAGAGTGTGGGGATTTTACTTTTACATATCTGTTTATGGGCTCTTGAGTGTCGCAGCGGTCTAAGGCACTGCAACCAGAGGCGTCACTACAGACCCTGCTTCGATTCCAGGCTTTATCACAACCGGCCGTGATTGGGAGTCACATAGGGCGGCAGCCCAGCATCGTCCGGGTTAGGGTTTGGTTGGGTTAGGCCGTAATTGTAAATAAGAATTTGTTCTTAACTGACTTGCCTAGTTAAATAAAGGTTCAATAAAAAGAACATGATTTTATTGAGTTTACTTTTTGTTCTGTGTGTCAGGAATTGGAGAAGGTCCTTAACAAGTCACACCAAAGCAAAGATAAGGAGAACTGGAAAGAGGAGTCTGGGTAAGTCTTCACTACACTTGAATAGACAGAAGAAAGGAGGAACGGAAGAAAATTCGCCTTTTAACTTCTATAAGTTTGAACTGAAATCATATTGATCTATCTGTCTCCTTAAATAACTCATTTACAACACTAGTTAATGTACTGTAGTTGATAATTAGCAGCTGTAGTTGATAGCAGAAGTGTCATAATATAATAACAGGCCCAGACAGTAGACATGCTGAGAAGGTTATGTTGTTGGATAGCTGCCACTATAGTAGGGTCACACACTTAGTTAATGCTATTATAGGGAGTATAGTTGGCATAGGTTTTGGCTTCAAACTGAATTGCCATGTCCCTGTTTCCTGCAGCTCTGAAAAAGATCAGCTAGTTGAGGAGGATGAGGATGAGCTGAAGGAAGTGCTGGACCTGAGGAAGATCGCTGTCCAGCTCCTGCAGCAGGAGCAACAGAACAGGTAAGAGGCTGAGCTCTGACCCCTGCCATGGCCACTCCTCCTCTCTGACATCACCTCACCTTGAGCTCTACCCTACCCTAGCCCCATACTGTATCTCTCTTGCATCCAGGCTGAGGAGAAATCAGCACACAATGCATCCCTGACCAACTGTTCAGACAGATCTGAACACAATCAGACCACAAAGTGACTTTTGTGCGTCTAGACTCGTGTTTTCAATCCAAGCTTCGTATTCTGACAGAAGTCTCATGTAAGTGTCAAGTGTAGACAACTTCTGTCCTCCACACCATTCCTTTGCTCTGCCCCTAGCCCCATATCTCTATGTCCTCCACACCACTGCTTAGCTCTGCCCTGCCCCTAGCCCCATATCTCTATGTCCTCCACACCACTGCTTAGCTCTGCCCTGCCCCTAGCCCCATATCTCTATGCCCTCCACACCACTGCTTAGCTCTGCTCTGTCCCTAGCCCCATATCTCTATGCCCTCCACACCACTGCTCTGCCCTGCCCCTAGCCCCATATCTCTATGCCCTCCACACCACTGCTTAGCTCTGCCCTGTCCCTAGCCCCATATCTCTATGTCCTCCACACCACTGCTTAGCTCTGCCCTGTCCCTAGCCCCATATCTCTATGCCCTCCACACCACTGCTTAGCTCTGCCCTGTCCCTAGCCCCATATCTCTATGCCCTCCACACCACTGCTTAGCTCTGCCCTGTCCCTAGCCCCATATCTCTATGCCCTCCACACCACTGTTTAGCTCTGCCCTGTCCCTAGCCCCATATCTCTATGCCCTCCACACCACTGCTCTGCTCTGCCCTGCCCCTAGCCCCATATCTCTATGTCCTCCACACCACTGCTTAGCTCTGCCCTGCCCCTAGCCCCATATCTCTATGTCCTCCACACTACTGCTTAGCTCTGCTCTGTCCCTAGCCCCATATCTCTATGTCCTCCACACCACTGCTTAGCTCTGCTCTGTCCCTAGCCCCATATCTCTATGTCCTCCACACCACTGCTTAGCTCTGCTCTGCCCCTAGCCCCATATCTCTATGTCCTCCACACCACTGCTTAGCTCTGCTCTGTCCCTAGCCCCATATCTCTATGTCCTCCACACCACTGCTTAGCTCTGCTCTGTCCCTAGCCCCATATCTCTATGTCCTCCACACCACTGCTTAGCTCTGCCCTGCCCCTAGCCCCATATCTCTATGTCCTCCACACCACTGCTTAGCTCTGCTCTGTCCCTAGCCCCATATCTCTATGCCCTCCACACCACTGCTTAGCTCTGCCCTGCCCCTAGCCCCATATCTCTATGCCCTCCACACCACTGCTTAGCTCTGCCCTGCCCCTAGCCCCATATCTCTATGTCCTCCACACCACTGCTTAGCTCTGCTCTGCCCCTAGCCCCATATCTCTATGTCCTCCACACCACTGCTTAGCTCTGCCCTGCCCCTAGCCCCATATCTCTATGTCCTCCACACCACTGCTTAGCTCTGCTCTGCCCCTAGCCCCATATCTCTATGTCCTCCACACCACTGCTTAGCTCTGCTCTGCCCCTAGCCCCATATCTCTATGTCCTCCACACCACTGCTTAGCTCTGCTCTGCCCCTAGCCCCATATCTCTATGTCCTCCACACCACTGCTTAGCTCTGCTCTGTCCCTAGCCCCATATCTCTATGTCCTCCACACCACTGCTTAGCTCTGCCCTGCCCCTAGCCCCATATCTCTATGTCCTCCACACCACTGCTTAGCTCTGCCCTGCCCCTAGCCCCATATCTCTATGTCCTCCACACCACTGATTAGCTCTGCTCTGCCCCTAGCCCCATATCTCTATGTCCTCCACACCACTGCTTAGCTCTGCTCTGCCCCTAGCCCCATATCTCTATGTCCTCCACACAACTGCTGAGCACAGCTTCCCCATCCCACCTCTGCTCCCTCTCTCTACCCTTGACCTATCTTCACTGCAAGGGCAGGAAGGTCCTGGGATGTTCTTGGAGGAGAGGGTTGGGAAGGGGAGGGATTCTTCTTTTCAGTTTCCCAGAATGTTGGGCAGTGACAATAAGGACTTGATTTACAACCCCCGACAGTTATGGGTTTCTGACTAATTATTTGGTTCTAACCACAGTTATTACAGTGCATTCGTAAAGTTTCCAGGCCCCTTGACTTTTTCCCCCTTTTGTTACGTTACAGCCATATTCTAAAATTGATTAAATTATTATGTTTTTTTTGCATCAATCTACACACAATACCCCATAATGACAAAGCAAAAACAGAAATACCTTATTTACATAAGTATTCAAACCCTTTGCTATTAGACTCGAAATTAAACTCCGGTGTATCCTGTTTCCATTGGTCATCCTTGAGATGTTTCTACAACTTGATTGGAGTCCACCTGTGGTAAATTCAATTGATTTGACATGATTTGGAAAGGCACACACCTGTCTATATAAGGTCCCACAGTTGTCAGAGCAAAAACCAAGCCATGAGGTCGAAGGAATTATTCATAGAGTTCCGAGACAGGATTGTGTCAGGGCACAGATCTGGTGAAGGGTACCAAAACATTTCTGCAGCATTGAAGGTCCCCAAGAACACAGTAGCCTCCATCATTCTTAAATGGAAGAAGTTTGAAACCACCAAGACTATTCCTAGAGCTGGCCATCCGGCCAAACTTAGCAATTGGGGGAGAAGGGCCATGGTCACCGAGGTCACCAAGAACCCGATGATCACTCTGACAGAACTCCAGAGTTTCTCTGTGGAGATGGGAGAACCTTCCAGAAGGACAACCATCTCTGCATCACTCTACCGATCAGGCATTTATGGTAGAGTTGCCAGACAGAAGCCACTCCTCAGTAAAAGGCACATGACAGTCCGCTTAGAGTTTTCCAGAAGGTACCTAAAGGACTCTCAGACCATGAGAAACAAGATTCTCTGGTCTGAAGAAACCAAGATTGAACTCTTTGGCCTGAATGCCAAGCATCACATCTGGAGGAAACGTGACACCATCCCTGCAGTGCAGATGTTTTTCAGTGGCAGGGACTGGGAGACTAGTCAGGATCGAGGGAAAGATGAACGGAGCAAAGTATAGAGAACTCCTTGATGAATACCTGCTCCAGAGCGCTCAGGACCTCAAACTGAGGCGAAGCTTTACCTTCCAACGGGACAACAACCCTAAGCTCACAGCCAAGACAACGTAGGAGTTGCTTCGGGACATGTCTCTGAATGTCCTTGAGTGGCCCAGCCAGAGCCTGGACTCAAACCCGATTTAACATCTATGGAGAGACCTGAAAATATCTGTGCAGCGACGCTCCCCATCCAACCTGATAGAGCTTGAGAGGATCTGCAGAGAAGAATGGGATGAACTCCCCAAAGTGGATATAAAAAGGGGTATGCCAGGTACTCTCTGCCTGAAAGTGATCAATTATGCCAACAAAGGGTATCATGCTCTACTGGCACGTTGTAGAACCGATATCCACAGGCAGAAAGTGTACAATATAATAATGTGTAGCCCAAAGATACTGCTTTTGTTGTGTTGAATTTGACAGTAACACTTGTGTGTGAGTGAGGGAGAATATTATTATTTTTATCCGGTGAACGTTATTTTTGCACACATGTAGACTTGTGCGCTTGATCTATGTCTACTATAGTGGCCACTATAATAGAGCAAAAATAGAATGCCTGTTTGTTTCATTCTATTTCTACTTTAAAATGTTTTTTTCCCCAAGTGCAATATTTAGATGTGTGTGGTCACAAGCGGTCTATTATAAATGCTGTCATGGCTAACTGCAATATTAGTGTATTGTTTTTTTTCTCAAGACTTGAGTGTCATTTGCAATAAAGTCAAGGCAACAAATAACATTGGATTGCTTTCTTTTGATTTTTTAGCTGCAAGTTAGCTTAAACACTTTATTTTACACACAGAGACTGATTATGTGATCGTGCAGATCATATTCTTTGTTTAATTAGTTAACCTGCATTTCCCCCTAGCAGGGATTTTTTGCATGTTTACGTGAAAAAAAAGTGTCACCTTTTTGGACCCTCACCAGTTTGCAATACAGGTGTGCCAAGCTTGTAGTGTCAAACCCAAGAAGACTCGAGGCTGTAATCGCTGCTAAAGATGCTTCAACAAAGTACTGAGTAAAGGGTCTGAATACTTATGTAAATGTCATATTTCAGTTTTTATTTTGTAATAAATCTTCAAAAATGTTTTTTTTTTTTTAAAAATGTTTTTGCTTTGTCATTATTGGGTATTGTGTGTAGATTGATGAGGGGGAAAATTATTTCATTAATTTTAGAATAAGGCTGTAACGTAACAAAATGTGTAAAAAGTCAAGGGGTCTGAATACTGTCCAAATGCATTGTATACTGAACAAAAATATAAATGCAACATGAAAAGTGTTGGTCCCATGAGGGAGCATGCAATTGGCATGCTGACTGCAGGAATGTCCACTGGAGCTGTTGCCAGAGAAATGAATGTACATTTTTCTACCATAAGCCGCCTCCAACGTAATTTTAAGGAATTTGGCAGTACATCCAACCGGCGTCACAACCGCAGACCACATGTATACATGTATGGTCTTGACCAGACTGCAGTGCGGCTTCATTGGACAAATGCTCACCTTCAATGGTCACTGGCATGCTGGAGATGTGTGCTCTTGACTGCTGAATCCTGGTTTCAACTGTACTGGTCAGATGGCATCGTGTGGGCGAGCGGTTTACTGATGTCAGTGTTGTGAACAGAGTGCCCCATGGTGGGGTTATGGTATGGTCAGGCATAAGCTACGGACAACGAACGCAATTGCATTTTATCGATGGAAATTTGAATACACAGAGATACCGTGACGAGATCCTGAAGCCCATAGTCGTGCCATTCATCTGCCGCCATCAACTCATGCTTCAGCATGATAATGCACAGCCCCATATCGTAAGGATCTGTACACAATTCCTGGAAGTTGAAAATGTCCCAGTTCTTCCATGGCTCGCATACTCACTAGACATGTCACCCATTGAGCATGTTCGGAGTGCTCTTGATTGTTCACGACATTGTGTTCCAGTTCCCGTCAATATACAACAACTTTGCACAGCCATTGAAGAGGAGTGGGACAATCAACAGCCTGATCAACTCTATGCGAAGGAGATGTGCCGCATGAGGCAAATGGTGGTCACACCAGATACTGACTGTTTTTTTCTGATCCACGGCCCTACTTTTTTAAAGATATCTGTGACCATCGAATGCATATCTGTATTCCCAGTCATGTGAAGTCCATAGATTATGGCCTAATGAATTTATTTCAGTGGACTGATTTCCTTAAATGAACTGTAACTTGGTAAAATCTTTGAAATTGTTTAGTGTTGCATTTGATATTTTTGTTCAGTGTAGCTTACTTACAACCAGTAGTCAGTGAGAGCCAGCCATGGCTGTTGTAGACAGCAGGTGATATGTGAAAAGTACATGTTATCATTTATTTTGTATTGGGTTATTCTATATTCTCTGCATTTTGTCCATTGTATAGGCAGACCTTAGGTGATTTCCAGACATGTTACTGCTCCTTTCTCTCCTGAAGTTACTCCATCACCACGCTCTAACTATCTCTCTTCTCACTCTGCATTTAACAACCCTCCCCGTCATTTGTTCCCCCATTTTCTCCTCTTCTTCCCTCCCTGCTTCATCCATCTCCTGCTCCCCAACCTCGCCACTTCCTTGGACCTGATTGATGCACACATGATGTGTGGCTACTAGACGACGGTCCTTAATTTGTAGAGCAGAGAGTCTAATTCATCGAAGGAGGGTTGCCGGCCGAGCACACAGGTAGAGAGAGAGATACAGTACCAGTCAAAAGTTTGGACACACCTACTCATTCAAGGGTTTTTCTTTATTTTTTACAACTATTTTCTACATTGTAGAATAATAGTGAAGACATCAAAACTATGAAATAACACATGGAATCATGTAGTAACCAAAAAGGTGTTAAACAAATCAAACTATATTTTATATTTTAGATTCTTCAAAGTATTCCCAGCTACCCTTTGCCTTGATGACAGCTTTGCACACTTTTGGCATTCTCTTAACCAGCTTCATCTGGAATGCTTTTTCCCTGAAGGAGTTCCTACATATCCGGAGCACTTGTTGGCTGCTTTTCCTTCACTTTGCATTCCAACTCATACCAAACCATCTCAATTGGGTTGAGTTCAGGTGATTGTGGAGGACAGGTCATCTGATGCAGCACTCCATCACTCTCCTTCTTGGTCAAATAGCCCTTACACAGCCTGGAGGATGTTGGGTCATTGTTCTGTTGAAAAACAAATAATAGTCCCACTAAGCGCAAACCAGATGGGATGGCGTATCGCTGCAGGATGCTGTGGTAGCAATGCTGGTTAAGTGTGCCTTGAAGTCTAGATAAATCACTGACAGTGTCTCCAGCAAAGCACCCCCAAACCATCACACCTCGTCCTCCATTCTTAATGGTGGGAACCACACATGCAGAGATCATCAGTTGACCTACTCGCATCTCTCAAAGACACAGCGGTTGGATTTGGACTCATCAGACCAAAGGACAGATTTCCACTGGTCTAATCTCCATTGGTTGTGTTTCTTGACCCAAGCAAGTCTCTTCTTATTGGTCTCCTTCAGTAGTGGGTTCTTTGCGGCAATTCAACCATGAAGGCCTGATTCACGCAGTCTCCTCTGAACAGTTGATGTTGATGTGTCTGTTACTTGAACTCTGTGAAGCATTTATTTGGGCTGCATTTTCCGAGGCTGGTAACTCTAATGAACGTATATTCTGCAGCAGAGGTAACTCTGGGTCTTCCTTTCCTGTGGCGGTCCTCACGAGAACCAGTTTCATCAGAGCGCTTAATGGTTTTTGTGACTGCTCATGAAGAAACTTTCAAAGTTCTTGAAATATTCCGCATTGACTGACTTTCATGTCGTAAAGTAATGATAGACTGTCTTTTCTCTGCTTATTTGAGCTGTTTTTGCCATAATATGGACTTGGTCTTTTACCAAATATCTTCTATGTACCACCCCTACCTTGTCACAACACAGGAAGAAGGAAATTCCACAAAATTACTTTTAACAATCTATTATTTGAAATTCAGGTGACTACCTCATGAAGATGGTTGAGAGAATGCCAAGAGTGTGCAAAGCTGTCATCAAAGCAAAGGGTGGCTACTTGAAAGAATCTAAAATCTAAAATATATTTTGATTTGTTTTACACTTTTTTGGTTACTACATGATTCCACATGTGTTATTTCATAGTTTTGATGTCTTCACTACTATTCAACAATGTAGAAAATTGTACAAGTAAAGAAAAACCCTTGAATGAGTAGGTGTGTCCAGACGTTTGACTGGTACTGTATGTGTGAGATTCTGAAAGCTAAAGGAGGGGGATATATGTACAGTATGCAAGACTCAGGTGGTGCGTGTTTTAATTGTTTTGAAATGTTTTGAAATGTTTCTGTGCCTGAAACAACACATTTTTTGTCTTATTGTGAGATGACATGTATGCACACCATTAGAGCAGTGTTGATTAATTATGGTCCTGCAGACACACATTTTAGTGTTTGCCCTTGCACTACACAGCTGAATCAAAGGATCACCTCAGTCATGAAGTTTTGATTTACTTGAACCAGGTGTGTAGTAATAAGGCAAAAACAGGACCAAAATGAAGAAACACTGCATTAGAGATATTATTTGTTGGTCTCCAGGTCTTAAATCCACCTGAACCCATCCCATACCATGACCTTCTGAACACATTGTGCCTGCAAAAAAACAGAGAAATTATACTAATCCTTACTTATGAACTGGGTGGTTCGAGTCCTTAAGTACTTTACACCACTGGATATACAGTCTGATATACCACAGTTGGTATATCAGACTGTATACCCAGTGGTGTAAAGTACTTAAGTAAAATACTTTAAATGACCTCTTAAGTTGTTTTTGGGGGTATCTGTACTTTACTTAACTATTTATATTTTTGCCAAATTTCACTTTTATTTCACTACATTTCTCATGAAAATGATGTACTTTTTACTCCCTGACACCCAAAAGTACCTGTTACATTTTGACAGGAAAATTGTCAAATTCACACACTCATCAAGAGAACATCCCTGGGGATCCATACTGCCTCTGATCTGGCAGAGGCACTAAACACAAATACTATGTTTGTAAATTATGTCTGACTGTTGGAATGTGCCCCTGGCTATCCGTCAATAAACAAAAGAAAGAAAATTGTGCCATCTGGTTTGCTAATATAAGGAATTTGAAATGGTTTATACTTTTGATACTCAAGTACATTTTAGCAATTTGATTTACTTTTGAGACTAAAATATATTTTAAACCAAATACTTGGACTTTTACTCAAGTAGTATTTTACTGGGTGACTCACTTTTACTTGAGTAATTTTCCATTATGTCATACTTACTAAATTATGACAATTTAGTAAGTATGACAATTGTGTTATTTTTCCACCACTGCGTATACCACAGGTATGACAACATTTATTCAAATCAAATGTTATTAGTCACATGCGCCGAATACAACAGATGTAGGTAGACCTTACAGTGAAATGCTTACTTACGAGCCCCTAACCAACAATGCAGTTTAAAAAAAAATACGGATAAGAATAATAAATAAAAGTAACAAGTAATTAAAGAGCAGCAGTAAAATAACAATAGTGAGACTATATACAGGGGGTTACCGGTACAGTGTCAATGTGCGGGGGCACCTGTTAGTTGAGGTAATATCTACATGTAGGTAGAGTTACCTATGCATAGATGATAACAACAGAGAGTAGCAGCGGTGTAAAAGAGGGGGGATGCATATAGTCTGGGTAGCCATTTGATTAGGTGTTCAGGAGTCTTATGGCTCTAATTACTTTGGTAAGCAGTTTATAATAGCAATAAGGCACCTCGGGGGTTGTGGTAATATACCATAGCTAAGGGCTGTGTCCAGGCACCACTTTGCATCGTGCTTAAGAACAGCCCTTAGCTGTGGTATATTGACCATATACCACACCTCCTCTGGCCTTATTGCATCCTCTGTTTACCTGTCCAGGTTCCTCAGTCACACTGGCAGCTCCAGCAGCAAACAGAGGTCCCCCTGCCAGGCCACCCGCAGGTACGTACGTACGTACAGCACAGCTCTGCCTAAACACATGACTTCTGCCCCTCACTCTGCTCTGAGAGGTGACTACTGTATACCGTATCAACGAGACCATGGTTCGGTTGCATAAAACTAACCAAGTTTAGTCATGGACTAAAAAGCCATTCATTCACTAAAGGTCCATTCATGCTCGGTTGAAACTGGCCCCATGACTGATGTTATAGGATGTTGTCATAGTGTAGTTATTACGATGAGTAATTACTATGAAAAGAGTATGAGTAGGCACAAATCATACTGTATGATGATGATGAGTAAGGTGTTTAAAGTTTTAAAAAACTCCATTGTGTCTGTCTGGTGTTATTTATTGTTGGCTGCCTTCTAATGATGAGCCAATTTCTCCAGTAAACTGTAAATAAGGCTTACATGAATATAAGTTTGTATGTGTGACACAGAGTGAGTCGGTGTGTTTTCCTGTCTCCCTCGCAGTGCCTCTCTGGATGAAGGGAGCAGTGGACCGTCAGTGCTGAGTGGGCAGGTAAGGAACTGGACTTTCTGTACCTTCTGTTTTCTACAGGAAACAAGCAATTCATTATTTCCATTTGTGCAAGTAAGGGAACACCCCCCTGAAATGTACAAAAATGAATGGGAAGTCATTGGCACTGTACGAAACATATACACGGTGTCCAATACCACTCAATTTGGCGTCGTTTCATTCAAAGTTGATTGCAAATGCAATATGGCAAATGCCAAGTGTAACACTCCAAAAATCCAACAGATGGCGAGTGCGCTCCACCGTGATTTTTCAAATTGCAAATGTAACACAAGTCAAGACACAAAAGTAAAATTTTGAAAAACTTAACATTTTTTCAAAAACATATCACCCCCTAAAAAAAGTGCTTTCTGGGCCGTTTTTCAAAATTCTTTGGATTTGTTTGTTGTCAATTACACATGTGTAAGAACTGTATGAATATACTTTTGTCAAGTTTTTATTTTATTTTTAAATATTTTTTCTACCTGTGCATGAGGCATATGTTTTGTACATTTGCAATATGATTTCATAGGAAGTCAAAAATAGCAAAAAATTAGAAAACACTTTCTGCAGTATGTTTCAATGTGCATTTGCAATATGTTTCAATGGGCATTTACCATCACAAATTTGTCATGCTCAAAAATCCTGCAGGAATGCGAAATTGACTGGCCCGATGAACTCAGGATGGCTGGGCAGTGTTTCTGGTTCCTCTCCATCGATCGTTGGAGTTGATTTCAGAATGTCATTTTGGTGATGGTACCTCACTGTTTAAACATATTGCAAATGGACAAATGTCAGCCAGCAAGTCACCGTCCATTAGTCAATTAGATGTCATTCTGATGCCAAACTGATACAAACTGACACCACACACACTTTTTCCAACTCGTTTAGAAGCCAACTATCACATATTTCAGAGCAGGCCCAAAATTCACATTGCCTTCTGTTCAAACCATAACAAAAACGTAAAACACATAGTTACGTTCTAGCTGCAGGTCCAGTTCTGACATTATGCGTAGGCCTAGCTGAGGCGACCCCGAATCCCAAGTTTCGGCTCGATAGGTCATTCGGTACCCGAGCAAGACCTTAATTGGTGCTGAAAATCCACTTTTTTCCATGCCTTGCTATGGGGTCCTTGAATGAGCTATCGGACAGAAACGTTGGGGTCCTTCTCTATGGGCCGAGCCGGTTTCAATGCACCTAGTCCTGCGACTCTGGGACTTTTCTAAATGTTGTCATTTTCGTAATGGTCAAAATGAATTGAAGTCATTGCAAATGTATGAGGCTGTTTCTCGGTCCGGGAACCTTCTGAGCTCTAGAACAGGTTCCTAAAGTTTGAGAACTCTAGGTCTGACGGTTCTTTAATAGTTCGAACAAAGGTAACTATTGCAGGCACTGTCTGTCTCTACACACCACACGGTGTGTGTGTGTGTGTGTGTGTGTGTGTGTGTGTGTGTGTGTGTGTGTGTGTGTGTGTGTGTGTGTGTGTGTGTGTGTGTGTGTGTGTGTGTGTGTGTGTGTGTGTGTGTGTGTGTGTGTGTGTGTGTGTGTGTGTGTGTGTGTGTTTTTGTGTGTTTGTGTGTGTGTGAGTTTTACTTGGAAATTTTATGGGAGAAATGACTGCTTTACAGTTCATGAGGGTTGCCTAATCGCACATATGAAGTTTTGGAAAGATCTGACTTTTTTAACCCTTTGAAACAGCCCCTATGACAACATTTATGGCACTTCCGGTTGGCACAGGAAGCTAAAAGTAAAAGTATGCTTTTACAGAATCCTGAGTTTTAAATCTATATGTTAAGAACTGACTGATTTACACAGGGTTGAATTCACTATTTCTATCAAGCTTCAGTTTGGGTATGGAAAACCCCTTTTACTGTGATTTTAACCACTTCCGGTTGCTTCAAGAAGCTTAGAATCAACACAGGTAGACCTCATAGTGGCCTGATGGATTGTCATCGACGACAGGTTCATAAGGCAATATTAACCCACATAGGCTCTAGGTTGAATTTAGGGGAGCAGGCAATGTATTCCTATAAGGAGAGATGTCATTGTAATCTGTGAGATCAAAAAACCCTGATTTACTGTTAAGGATTAATGCCACGCGGTCAAGGTTAGGCTTGCACAGATCGGGAGGACGTCAGGAACATACCTGAGGTCGAATTGTGCTTCTCACCTTAACGGTTCTCTCACTGTCACCCAAAAGCAAATTACATTTAGGGCCAGGCTTCATTTTGGGCCTACTTTTTCTCATGGTCGCTGTGTATAGACCGAGCGAGCTACGGTCAAGCGTGGCATCTCGTTGAACTCGGCACAGCCTAGAGATTCTGGTAATGCCATTGCAGGCTCTGAGTGTCTTTAAGCACCGCACTCTGCCACTCCATCCTGTGTGTGTGCTGTGTGTGTGTGTGTGTGTGTGTGTGTGTGTGTGTGTGTGTGTGTGTGTGTGTGTGTGTGTGTGTGTGTGTGTGTGTGTGTGTGTGTGTGTGTGTGTGTGTGTGTGTGTGTGTGTGTGTGTGTGTGTGTGTGTGTGTGTGTGAGAGAGCTTTTCTTTGACATCTGTTGGGAAAAAGTACTGATTTACAGTTCATGAGGGTTGCCTAATAACACATATAAGTTTTGAAAAGATCAGACCTTTTTAACCCTTCAAAACAGCACCTATGACCCCAATTAAAAGTACTTCCGGTTGGCACAGGAAGCTGAAAGTGAACACATATCCTCGTACATTTGCAATATGATTCCATTCACCCTCTTGTGGGATTTACCAAAATTTGAAAATGTTATAAAACAGAAACCAAATGTCCGAGAGAGTTCGTTTGACAACTTCCTGGAAGATCCGGCCCTGCTGCACGGCCCGACGCCATCCGCAAATTTTAGAAACGTTGTCGGACTTCTAGTAAGGGACCGTACATTTGCAATGTGGACTTTCTCACTAACCATATGGCAAGTGTCAAAATGTTCCCTTAAGGTATGTAATACTAGCAATCATTTCCTTCTTTTCACTCATTAATCTCATCTGTGTGTGTGTGTGTGTTTGGTGTTTGGTTTAGGTGTCGGTTTCACTCCTATTTTCTTTCTCTCTGTCTTTCTCCGAAAAGGACCCTGACTTCACAGACGATGACACAGCTTTCTCTGAGGTCACCCATTTCATTCATGCCTTTGTTTTCTCACCTTCATCATCATGCATGTGATGATGTGTCTGTATATACCACAGGAGGTTGGTGGCACCTTAATTAGGGAGAACGGACTTTTGGTAATGACTGGAGCGGAATCAGTGGAATGGTATCAATTGGTTTCCAGGTGTTTGATGCCATTCCATTTGTTCCATTCTTATGAGCTGTTCTCCCCTCAGCAGCCTCCACTGGTGTGCATGTGACCTTGTTACCTTTAGTGATGTAAGGGGAGGCTTTAGTCTTCATCTATTTATATTGAAGGCTTGTGCTGCTTAAGCCAAGTGTTTTTTTTGTCCATTATTGCATTGCCATTTGATCAGTACAGTGTCCAGTACTTTGGCCTTTCAACTTTGTCTTTCTTCAGCCGTCCTCTTCCTGCTCTTTCGATGGCAGTTTAAAGTCAGAGTCTGACACAGAGCCAAAATGGCCAGAGGTTCCACCCGTACTCAACCAGAACGAGGAACGCAGGAGGAACAAGTATCTGAGGAAAGATTATCTTAAGGTATGAAACCATGACTTTCACAATGCAGTCTTACTTACTTGAGGCCTTGGCCATCAATAGCAGCTTTCCAGCATACTAGGTACTGGGTGATGAAAAAAAGCTTTTAGTGAGACTGCCTAAAGAAGTTTAATTTGTTTTATTGTTGGACATACAAGACTGTAAAAATACCAGCAAATCAATTCCAAGTAATTTTAGTTTTGGAAATCTGTTCCACGCATTTAGAGAGATATGTGATTGTATAAAAATGTAAGCAAGGTTTGAAATTATTATGTTTTAGTCAAAAATGATATCAGTTTGGGCTTCTTGTGGTTAATTTGTAGTCTACAAATGATCTGTAATTGTGTTCTGGCCACCTGACCGTCTGCTCAAGAACAAATTGTCCCATGGCCGAATCTTAATGATCCCTGTTTTAGACGCAGCACTTATGCCAAGAGCAAGCTCAAGTGTTTACCCCATGCATACCTCAATATGGCTGCTACATGGCTGGACATATTACTCAGGGTTTCATTTTCCCCACTGTATGAAATGAACAACTTTTCTTTCACAGGCTGAAACAAATACATCCCAGACTGTCCAGGGAGGTAGACGACAAAGGGCTGTGTTCTACTACACTGAACAAAAATATAAACGCAGCATGTACAGTGTTGGTCCCATGTTTCATGAGCTGAAATGAAAGAAGGGGAAAATTCATTCTGATTGGCTGAGCCTGGCTCCCCAGCTGGTGGGCCTATGCCATCACAGGCCCACCCATGAAATCCATAAATTAGGGCCTCATTTATTTATTTCAATCGACTGATTTCCTTCTATGAACTGTAACTCAGTAAAATCTTTGAAATGTTTCCATGTTGTGTTTATACTTTTGTTCAGTATATATGAGAGGACTCCGCTAGTAGCCTACACTAGGTTCTAGGCTAGATCATGGAGTACATAATCTGTCTTGATGTGTCTTCTCTTACAGTACAAGTGCCAGAGTGCCCGAAGAAACTCCAGTGGGAATGACGAGTGTGAGGTGTGAATTCCTATTCAATCAAATGCACAGTAAAATCGCATTCATCCAAATTATACTAGCACATACTTAAGCAAATATCTAAATTGTCTGATCTATCTTTCTGATAAACTTGTCACGCGTTTTGTCTGCAGGAGGGGATGCGGAATGCTGATTTCAGCAGCACCCTCACAGTGTTTGGTCTGAAGCCAAGATCAGGTAAGCCTGAATTAATAACATCTTTCAGCGGTTACAGTCATTCCTTATCTCGCTTTTATTTATTAGGTGGCGCACATACAATTAACACATTTGAAGGTCTTCAAGTTAAGGTATTTAACCCGTTAAAATAACTTTAAAACAGATAGTGTGGAGCAATGAGCTTGAACATGTTGTGCAAGTATGAGGCGGGGTAGATTATTAATGGCATTCTAGAAAGCAATAGAGGGATTCTGTGTAAGTATGGACCTGTTACAGCTTGTCCCAGGCACACCCCTTGACTTTTTAAAACAAATGTTATGTTATATCCTGAATTGATTAAATTGAGATTTTGTGTCACTGTCCTATATACCCCATAATATCAAAGTGGAATTATGTTTTTAAAGTGTTCTACAAATTAATGAAAAGCTGTGATGTCTTCAGTCAATAAATATTCAACCACAATGTCATGGCAAGCCTAAATAAGTTCAGGAGTATACATGTTCTTAATAAGTTGCATGGACTCAGTCAGTGTGCAATAATAGTGTTTAACATGGTCATAAACAAATATCTAATCTCTGTATCCCAAAAATACAATTATCTGTAAGGTCCCTCAGTTGAGCAGTGAATTCCAAGCACAGATTCAACCACAAAAACAAGGGAGGTTTTCCAATGCCTCGCAAAGAAGGGCACCTATTGGTAGATGGGTAAGAATATAAAAAGCAGACATTGAATATCCCTTTGAGCATGGTGAAGTTATTAAAACTTCTTTGAGATCGGTGTCCCTTCCACGGGACGGTTGAGCTAACGTAGGCTAATGTGATTAGCATGAGGTTGTAAGTAACAAGAACATTTCCCAGGACATAGACATATCTGATATTGGCAGAAAGCTTAAATTCTTGTTAATCTAATTACACTGTCCAATTTACAGTAGCTATTACAGTGAAATAATGCCATGCTATTGGAGAGAGTGCACAATTTTGAACATGAAAAGTTATTAATAAACAAAATTATGCCCATTTGGGCAGTCTTGATACAAATATTTGAACAGAAATGCAATGGTTCATCAGATCAGTCTAAAACTTTGCACATACCATACCACATGCCATCTAGTGCCCAAAATATAAATTACAACTGGGCTTGAATAATACATTATTGCTTTTCTTTTGCATTATTATTTGACCACGCTGGTAATTTATGAACATTTGAACATCTTGGCCATGTTCTGTTATAATCTCCACCCGGCACAGCCAGGAGAGGACTGGCCACCCCACACAGCCTGGTTCCTCTCTAGGTTTCTTCCTAGGTTTTGGCCTTTTTAGGCTGGGTTTCTGTACAGCACTTTGAGATATCAGCTGATGTAAGAAGGGCTATATAAATACATTTGATTTGATTTCAAAGATGATGGTACAACAAACAGTTGTTTTTTTCAGTGTATTATCTTTTACCAGATCTATTGTGTTATATTCTACTACATTCCTTTCACATTTCCACAAACTTCAAAGTGTTTCCTTTGAAATGGTATCCTTACAAGGTTATTTACTCTTTGGATGGTTTATCAATACACCCAATCATGACAAAGATACAGGCATCCTTCCTAACTCTGGAGAAGATGGAAACCACTCAGGGATTTAAAACAGTTAGAGTTTTTAATGGCTGTGTTAGGAGAAAACTGAGGATGGATTGACAACATTGTAGTTACTCCACAATATTAACTTAAATGACATAGGGAAAAGAAGGAAGCCTGTACAGAATAAAAAATATTCCAAAATATGCATCATGTTTGCATTAAGGCACTAAAGTAGAACTGCTAAAAATGTGGCAAAGAAATTAACCTCACGTCCTGAATACAAAGTGTTATGTTTGGGGCAAACACAACACATCACTGAGTAGCATCCTTTATATTTTCAAACACAATGGAGGCTGCATCATGTTATGCGTATGCTTGCAATCAGCAAGGACTAGGGAGTTTTTAGGGGATAAAAATAAACAGAATAGAGCTAAGCACATGCAAAATCCTAGAGGAAAACCTGGCTCATTCTGCTTTCCAACAGACACTGGGAGACAAATTCATCTTTCAGCAGGACAATACTTCAAAATGGCTGTTTCGCAAGGATCAGGAACCAACTTGACAGAGCTTGAAGAATTAAAAAAATAATGATGTGCAAATATTGTACAATCCAGGTGTGCAAAGCTCTTAGAGACTTACCCAGAAAGACATGTATTGACTCAGGGGTGTAAAATACTTATGTAAATTATACCGTTCTGTATTTCATTTAATACATTTTCAAAAATGTCTAAAGACATGTTTTCACTTTGTCATTTTGGGGTATTTGTGTAGTTGGATGAGAAAAAATATATTTTATCAATTTTTTATTCAGTAACACAACAAAATGTGGAATGAGTCAAGGGGTCTGAATACTTTCTGAAGGCCCTCTACAATGTCAACTGTGTGTCAAGCATGTGCCTCAGTGCTAGAGGCTTCATTTTCTTGTGGGAGGCTCTGTTTAAAAGTGCAATCTGTGATTGTTACGTACATTTTTGGACTTTTCCAGGGGAATGCTATGATCCCTTATTGATGTCACTTGTTAAATCCTCTTCAATCAGTGTAGATGAAGGCGAGGACAGGTTAGAGAAGGATTTTTAAGCTTTGAGACAATTGAGACATGTATTGTGTATGTGTGTCATTCAGAGGGTGAATGGGCAAGAGAAACAATGTAAGGGCCTTTGAACAAGGTTTGGTAGCAGGTGCCAGGCGCACTGGTTTGTGTCAAGAACTGCAACGCTGCTGGGATTTTCACGCTCATCGGTTTCCTGTGTGTATCAGGAATGGTCCACCACCCAAAGGACATCCAACCAACTTGACCCAACTGTGGGAAGCATTGGAGTCAACATGGGCCAGCATCCCTGTGCAGTGCTCTCGACACCTTGTAGATAGATTCCATGCCCCAACGAATTGAGCTGTTCTGAGGAAAAAAGTTGGTGTAACTCAATATTAGGAAGGTTTTCTTAATGTTTTGCAGTGGTGTAAAGTACTTTAAAGTACTACTTAACTCGTGCCCCGACAAATTGAGGCTGTTCTGAGGGCGGGGGTGCAAATATTAGGAAGGTGTTCCTGTTTGTTTTACTCAGTGTATACCCATTCATTCTTGAAGAATAATGTATAAATGCTTCATGAGCTTAGTTCTACTGTCGTATTTGCTTTTTTACTCCATTGTTTGTAAACAATGTCATCGTAAACAAACACTGTATAGCCTCAAAACATGGTTAAAACTATCATTTTGATCTCATGGTCAGTCCTTGCATCCATAGCTCTGTCTATGAATTTGAGAGTAGTTACATTTCTCCAGCCCCATCCTTCAGCTGTTTACCAATTCAGTGGCAGGGTGACTGCTTTGTTTGAATCGCAGATTTCCCTTTTAACAAAATATAAAATAGAGAAGACAAACTATTAATGGGTGTCATAGATATCCAACAAACAGGAAAATGGTGTCCCTGTCAGAGTTGCAATCTGTCCTGCACTCCCGGTCAATCGCTGGACCTTTGACCTTAGTTCCTGATTACTTTGTCTCTGTTGCCATGATAACAATGATGTGTGAGACGACCTTCTCAACTTTCCTTCCAAGAAAAATGGTGGAGTTCAGCGGAATTTTCATGGTATTTCACTATTAATAAATGGTTTACAAAATCCAAGCAATGTGGTGTTGAACCCACAGAAAGGACACTAACATGCTGACCACATCGCCCGTGTCGTGTGCGCGAGTGTTGCAAAATAAATGTATACAGCATGTTATTCAATCATTGCACCCACACTGCTCGCGCGCGCGTCAATGAGCGTTTTGCATAGAACTTGGTTCTATTTGTGATGCTTGACGCGCTGCAAGTCCCGCCTCTCCCATCTCCTCATTGGTTTTTAGGAGCACATACTCATGTGTGTGATTGAAAGATGAACTGAGGTTCACACTCCAGTCCAGTTGATGGTGGAAATACACCTTAAAGTTGGTTGCCAACATATATTCCAGAGAAGAAGAAGATGCCTGAAGGAGGAGAGATGACTAGAAACTAACTCGGTTTACCCTTTTATTTGTGGATTAATTGTCGGGGGGAGAGGACCTTGTGCATTTCAGGTAAAATAACAACTCAACGTTTATATCCCAGGACAAATTAGCTAGCAACAGCAAGCTAGCTAGCTAAATTAATATAGTTTGTTCAGAGTTCATTTTGATATTTCAACCTGTGTGTCCTGATCGCATCTGGTGTGGGTGGACAAAATTAACATGTGCTTAATGGCGCACACTCTTGAGCAGTGTTGTCAGCATGTAAGGAGATTACCTTAGAAGTAGTTATAGTATAATTAGTACATACTGCTACACACTGAGTATACAAAACATTAGTGGTGGAAAAAGTACCCAATTGTCATACTTCACTAAAAGTAAAGATACCTCAATAGAAAATGACTCAAGTAAAAGTAAAAGTCATCAAGTAAAAATACTACTTGATTAAGTCTAAAAGTATTTTGTTTTAAATATACCTAAGTATCAAAAGGAAATGTTATTGCTAAAAATTAGTTAAGTATCAAAAGTAAAATAATTTCAAATTCCTTATTAAGCAAACCAGACAGCACCATTTTCTTGTTATTTTAATGTGTGGATATACAAATGAAGCATGTGTGTTTAGTGAGTCCACCAGGTCAGAGGCAGTAGGAATGACCAGGGATGTTCTCTTGATAAGGGCATGAATTGGACCATTTTCCAGTACTGCTTAGCGTTCAAAATGTAACGAGTACTTTTAGGTGTCAGGGAAAATGTATGGAGCCAAAAGTACATTATTTTCTTTCGGAATGTAGTGAAGTTAAAGTAAAAGTTGTCAAAAATATAAAAAGTTAAGTACAGATACCCTGAAAAACGGGTTAAGTAGTACTTTAAAGTATTTTTACTTAAGTACTTTACACCACTGCAAAACATTAAGAAAACCTTCCTAATATTGAGTTACACCAACTTTTTTCCTCAGAACAGCTCAATTCGTTGGGGCATGGAATCTATCTACAAGGTGTCGAAAGCACTGCACAGGGATGCTGGCCCATGTTGACTCCAATGCTTCCCACAGTTGTGTCAAGTTGGTTGGATGTCCTTTGGATGGTGGAACATTCTTCACACAAACTGTTGTGTGAAAATCCCAGCAGCGTTGCAGTTCTTTACACAAACCTGTACGCCTGGCACCTACTACCATATCCCGTGTAACTGATGGTTATGGATGAAGACAGTCATGAAAATAACTGTCACAACTGTTTTTAAACAGGGTTTCCCATATTCTTGTCAAAATTCCATGACCATCACAGCCCTAGTCTGAACATTCCAATGTTACAATTATTGTTGGAAGGAAGACTGTGAGTATGGTCAGTAAAAGGTCTAGACTCTGATCTCATCTCTGCAGGGCTCAATGGTATTCCCAGAGGTCCATTGTTTGAAAGTTCCCTAAATGTGTAATTTCAGTGATTTCTGTAGGTCACAACCTATATGTTTCTTATATGTTGGTGTAGCATTCTGTCGAAGCAGCCGTCAAGAGTTGTCAGACCCCAGTTTCACCATGAGGAGGAAGATGGAACACCTGAGAGAGGAGATGGAGCAGATTGGCGTCCTACGGCAGGTCAGGACACCCCGAAAACACCAGATGACAAACAATGACTAAGATCAACACAAATAATAATCATTTGTGGAGGGGGGGTGCTTATATTTGTCCTGTTATACACATGTGTGTAATGGATTTTTATTTTTTTATTTTTGCATATCTCAACTCCCCCTGAGGTACCCGCAGGGAATGGGGTCACGGCCAGGCTCGCCATTGTAGAGCGCCCCTGGAGCAATTAGGGTTAAGTGCCGTGCTCAAGGGCACACCGGCAGACTGTTCACCTTGTCGGCACCGGTATTCGAACCAGCAACCTTTTGTTTACTGGCCCAATGCTCTAACCTTGAGTAATCCGATTAGACTTGCAACAGTCCTTTTCATTCTCCACTAAATTTACTGAATCCTTTATAAAATATGTCAAGCGTTTTAAGGACAATCAGCAGTTATTCATCAGGTGTGAACAAATGCCGCTTGTATTGGCAGAGTTGACAGGAGAATGTATTACTCTAATTCTAAGATGTTTTCCTCATTTGATGAGACTTGAATGGGCGATTTCATGTTTTCCTCAGAATTTTAGACGTGTCACTACTTGTTCTTCCAGACAGCTACAGTTAATTTTCGACAGCATCCCAGTGGGTCCCTCATGGCTCCCCAGAAGCATGCACATTGCATGCCCACCTTTATATGTAGCTGTGGAGTGAAATAGTTTAAATTAAATATATCTGTTTTACAGTTGAAGTCAGAAGTTTACATACAGTCATGGCCAAAAGTTTTGAGGATGACACAAATGTTAATTTTCACAAAGTCTGCTGCCTCAATTTGTATGATGGCAATTTGCATATACTCCAGAATGTTATGAGGAGTGATCAGATGAATTGCAATTAATTGCAAAGTCCCTCTTTGCCATGCAAATGAACTGAATCCCCAAAAAACATTTCCACTGCATTTCAGCCTTGCCACAAAAGGACCAGCTGACATCATGTCAGTGATTCTCATCCGGCGCCGATTGAGATGGCCGCCTCGCTTTGCGTTCCTAGGAAACTATGCAGTTTTTTGTTTTTTTACGTGTTATTTCTTACATTAGTACCCCAGGTCATCTTAGGTTTCATTACATACAGTCGAGAAGAACTACTGAATATAAGATCAGCGTCAACTCACCATCAGTACGACCAAGAATATGTTTTCCGCGACGCGGATCCTGTGTTCTGCCTTACAAACAGGACAACGGAATGGATCGCATGCAGCGACCCAAGAAAACGACTCCGAAAAAGAGGGAAACGTAGCGGTCTTCTGGTCAGACTCAGAACAAGGGCACATCGCGCACCACTTCCCAGCATTCTTCTTGCCAATGTCCAGTCTCTCGACAACAAGGTTGATGAAATCCGAGCAAGGGTGGCATTCCAGAGGGACATCAGAGACTGCAACGTTCTCTGCTTTACAGAAACATGGCTTACTGGGAAGACGCCATCCAGGGCGGTGCAGCCAACGGGTTTCTCCACGCATCGCGCCGACAGAAACATACATCTCTCTGGTAAGAAGAGTGGCGGGGGCGTATGCCTCATGACTAACGGGACATGGTGTGATGAAGGAAACATACAGGAACTCAAATCCTTCTGTTCACCTGATTTAGAATTCCTCACAATCAAATGTAGACCGCATTATCTTCCAAGAGAATTCTCTTCGATTATAATCACAGCCGTATATATCCCCCCCAAGCAGACACATCGATGGCTCTGAACAAACTTTATTTAACTCTTTGCAAACTGGAAACCATTTATCCGGAGGCTGCATTCATTGTAGCTGGGGATTTTAACAAAGCTAATCTGAAAACAAGACTCCCTAAATTTTATCAGCATATCGATTGCGCAACCAGGGGTGGTAAAACCTTGGATCATTGTTACTCTAACTTCCGCGACGCATATAAGGCCCTGCCCCGCCCCCCTTTCGGAAAAGCTGACCACGACTCCATTTTGCTGATCCCTGCCTACAGGCAGAAATTAAAACAAGAGGCTCCCACGCTGAGGTCTGTCCAACGCTGGTCAGAACAAGCTGACTCTACACTCCAAGACTGCTTCCATCACGTGGACTGGGACATGTTTCGTATTGCGTCAGATGGAAATATTGACGAATACGCTGATTCGGTGTGCGAAGATGTCGTTCCCATAGCAACGATAAAAACATTCCCAAACCAGAAACCGTGGATTGATGGCAGCATTCGCATGAAACTGAAAGCGCGAACCACTGCTTTTAATCAGGGCAAGGTGTCTGGTAACATGTCCGAATATAAACAATGCAGCTATTCCCTCCGCAAGGCTATTAAACAAGCTAAGCGTCAGTACAGAGACAAAGTGGAATCTCAATTCAATGGCTCAGACACAAGAGGCATGTGGCAGGGTCTACAGTCAATCACGGACTACAAGAAGGCACCCAGCCCAGTCACGGACCAGGATGTCTTGCTCCCAGGCAGACTAAATAACTTTTTTGCCCGCTTTGAGGACAATACAGTGCCCCTGACACGGCCTGCAACGAAAACATGCGGTCTCTCCTTCACTGCAGCCGAGGTGAGTAAGACATTTAAACGTGTTAACCCTCGCAAGGCTGCAGGCCCAGACGGCATCCCCAGCCGCGCCCTCAGAGCATGCGCAGACCAGCTGGCCGGTGTGTTTACGGACATATTCAATCAATCCCTATACCAGTCTGCTGTTCCCACATGCTTCAAGAGGGCCACCATTGTTCCTGTTCCCAAGAAAGCTAAGGTAACTGAGCTAAATGACTACCGCCCCGTAGCACTCACTTCCGTCATCATGAAGTGCTTTGAGAGACTAGTCAAGGACCATATCACCTCCACCCTACCTGACACCCTAGACCCACTCCAATTTGCTTACCGCCCAAATAGGTCCACAGACGATGCAATCTCAACCACACTGCACACTGCCCTAACCCACCTGGACAAAAGGAATACCTATGTGAGAATGCTGTTCATCGACTACAGCTCGGCATTCAACACCATAGTACCCTCCAAGCTCGTCATCAAGCTCGAGACCCTGGGCCTCGACCCCGCCCTGTGCAACTGGGTACTGGACTTCCTGACGGGCCGCCCCCAGGTGGTGAGGGTAGGCAACAACATCTCCTCCCCGCTGATCCTCAACACGGGGGCCCCACAAGGGTGCGTTCTGAGCCCTCTCCTGTACTCCCTGTTCACCCACGATTGCGTGGCCACGCACGCCTCCAACTCAATCATCAAGTTTGCGGACGACACAACAGTGGTAGGCTTGATTACCAACAACGACGAGACGGCCTACAGGGAGGAGGTGAGGGCCCTCGGAGTGTGGTGTCAGGAAAATAACCTCACACTCAACGTCAACAAAACTAAGGAGATGATTGTGGACTTCAGGAAACAGCAGAGGGAACTCCCCCCCTATCCACATCGATGGAACAGTAGTGGAGAGGGTAGCTAGTTTTAAGTTCCTCGGCATACACATCACAGACAAACTGAATTGGGCCACTCACACTGACAGCGTCGTGAAGAAGGCGCAGCAGCGCCTATTCAACCTCAGGAGGCTGAAGAAATTCGGCTTGTCACCAAAAGCACTCACAAACTTCTACAGATGCACAATCGAGAGCATCCTGGCGGGCTGTATCACCGCCTGGTACGGCAACTGCTCCGCCCTCAACCGTAAGGTTCTCCAGAGGGTAGTGAGGACTGCACAACGCATCACCGGGGGCAAACTACCTGCCCTCCAGGACACCTACACCACCCGTTGTTACAGGAAGGCCATAAAGATCATCAAGGACATCATCCACCCGAACCACTGCCTGTTCACCCCGCTATCATCCAGAAGGCGAGGTCAGTACAGGTGCATCAAAGCTGGGACCGAGAGACTGAAAAACAGCTTCTATCTCAAGGCCATCAGACTGTTAAACAGCCACCACTAACATTGAGTGGCTGCTGCCAACACACTGTCATTGACACTGACCCAACTCCAGCCATTTTAATAATGGGAATTGATGGGAAATGATGTAAATATATCACTAGCCACTTTAAACAATGCTACCTTATATAATGTTACTTACCCTACATTATTCATCTCATATGCATATGTATATACTGTACTCTACATCATCGAGTGCATCCTTATGTAATACATGTATCACTAGCCACTTTAACTATGCCACTTTGTTTACTTGTCTACACACTCATCTCATATGTATATACTGTACTCGATACCATCTACTGTATGCTGCTCTGTACCATCACTCATTCATATATCCTTATGTACATATTCCTTATCCCCTTACACTGTGTATAAGACAGTAGTTTTGGAATTGTTAGTTAGATTACTTGTTGGTTATCACTGCATTGTCGGAACTAGAAGCACAAGCATTTCGCTACACTCGCATTAACATCTGCTAACCATGTGTATGTGACAAATAAAATTTGATTTGATTTAACACCGGTGTGAGTGTTGACGAGGACAAGGGTGGAGATCACTGTCATGCTGATTGAGTTTGAATAACAGAATGGAAGCTTCAAAAGGAGGGTGGTGCTTGGAATCATTGTTCTTCCTCTGTCAACCATGGTTACCTGCAAGGAAACACGTACCATCATCATTGATTTGCACAAAAAGGGTTTCACGGGAAAGGATATTGCTGCCAGTAAGATTGCACCTAAATCAACCATTTATCGGATCATCAAGAACTTAAAGGAGAGCGGTTCAATTGTTGTGAAGAAGGCTTCAGGGCACCCCAGCAAGCGCCAGGACTGTCTCCTAAAGTTGATTCAGCTGCGGGATCAGAGCACCACCAGTACAGAGCTTGCTCAGGAATGGCAGCAGGCAGGTGTGAGTGCATCTGCACACACAGTGAGGCAAAGACTTTTGGAGGATGGCCTGGTATCAAGAAGGGCAGCAAAGAAGCCACCTCTCCAGGAAAAACATCAGGGACAGACTGATATTTTGCAAAAGGTACAGGGATTGGACTGCTGGGGACTGGGGTAAAGTAATTTTCTCTGATGAATCCCCTTTCCGATTGTTTGGGGCATCCAGAAAAAAGCTTGTCCGGAGAAGACAAGGTGAGCGCTACCATCAGTCTTGTTTCATGCCAACAGTAAAGCATCCTGAGACCATTCATGTGTGGGGTTGCTTCTCAGCCAAGGGAGTGGGCTCACTCACAATTTTGCCTCAGAACACAGCCATGAATAAAGAATGGTACCAACACATCCTCCAAGAGCAACTTCTCCCAACCATCCAGGAACAGTTTGGTGATGAACAATGCCTTTTCCAGCATAGTGGAGCACCTCGCCATAACCTTCAATGTTATGTCATAATTACGTAAAATTCTGGAAAATTAGGCGGCACAAACTGTTGCATATACAGTGGGGCAAAAAAGTATATAGTCAGCCACCAATTGTGCATGTTCTCCCACTTAAAAAGATGAGAGAGGCCGGTAATTTTCATCATAGGTACTATGAGAGACAAAATGAGGGAAAAAAATCCAGAAAATCACATTTATTTGCAAATTATGGTGGAAAATAAGTATTTGGTCACCTACAAACAAGCAAGATTTCTGGCTTTCACAGACCTGTAACGTCTTCTTTAAGAGGCTCCTCTGTCCTCCACTCGTTACCTGTATTAATGGCACCTGTTTGAACTTGTTATCAGTATAAAAGACCTATGTCCACAACCTCAAACAGTCACACTCCAAACTCCACTACGGCCAAGACCAAAGAGCTGTCAAAGGACACCAGAAGCAAAATTGTAGACCTGCACCAGGCTGGCAAGACTGAATCTGCAATAGGTAAGCAGCTTGGTTTGAAGAAATCAACTGTGGGAGCAGTTATTAGGAATTGGAAGACATACAAGACCACTGATAATCTCCCTCGATCTGGGGCTCCACGCAAGATCTCACCCCGTGGGGTCAAAATGATCACAAGAACGGTGAGCAAAAATCCCAGAACCACACGGGGGGACCTAGTGAATGACCTGCAGAGAGCTGGGACCAAAGTAACAAAGCCTGGAAACATCATGCTTTGGGGCTGTTTTTCTGCAAAGGGACCAGGACGACTGATCCGTGTAAAGGAAAGAATGAATGGGGCCATGTATTGTGAGATTTTGAGTGAAAACCTCCTTCCATCAGCAAGGGCATTGAAGATGAAACGTGGCTGGGTCATTCAGCATGACAATGATCCCAAACACACCGCCCGGGCAACGAAGGAGTGGCTTCGTAAGAAGCATTTCAAGGTCCTGGAGTGGCCTAGCCAGTCAACCCCATAGAAAATCTTTGGAGGGAGTTGAATGTCCGTGTTGCCCAGCAACAGCCCCAAAACATAACTGCTCTAGAGGAGATCTGCATGGAGGAAATGTCCAAAATACCAGCAACAGTGTGTGAAAACCTTGTGAAGACTTACAGAAAACATTTGACCTCTGTCATTGCCAACAAAGGGTATATAAAAAAGTATTGAGAAACTTTTGTTGAAATAAACACATACATGTGAGCAACAGGGGGCTCTGGGTGAGCCTGGTGTCGACTCACCTGGGGTGACACGATAGTGCCCTGCCTGCTGCTTCGACTCCCTGAAGAACCCCCCAGCACCGACGAGCAGTGTGCCCTCAGCAGCCACAGATGGTGCAGGGAATGGCCCCTCCTCCGGTCGCCCTAAGTGCAGTACCTCCCAGCTCCATGGGCGTCGGAGTGGATGTTCTGGGGGATGGAACTGACAGATCCTGATCCGGACGTCCGCGGGCAGTCAGCAGGTTGTCCAGCCGGATGGACAGGTCCACCAGCTGGTCCAATGTGAGGGTGGTGTCTCGGCAAGCCAACTCCCGGACGTCCTGCAGACTGCACCTGTAGTAATCGATCAGGGCCCTGTCGTTCCATTCTGCGCTGGCGGCCAGGGTCTGGAAGTCCAAGGCGAAATCCTGTGCGCTCCTCATCCCCTGCCTCAGGTGGAACAGACGATCACCCTCCGCTCGACCCTCAGGTGGGTGGTCGATCACTGCCCGAAAGCGGCGGGTGTGGTCCAACGCCACGTCTTCCTCACTCCATACAGCGTTGGCCCACTCCAGGGCTTTGCCTGAGAGGCAGGAGACGAGGGCGGACACACTCTCACGCCCCGAAGGAGCCGGGTGGACGGTCGCCAGGTAGAGCACAAGCTGTAGTAGAAACCCCTGGCATCCGGCAGCCGTCCCATCATACGCCCTCAGGAGCGTGAGTCGAATCCCGCTGGGACCAGGTGGAAGAGGGGTGGACAGTGGGACCTGTTGTAGTGGAGCTGGTGGAGGCGCTGGATAACCTCCTCCTCTCTCCCAACGATTCAGCATTTCCAGCACGCGATCCATGGCTGTGCCCAGACGTTGCAACATGGTCACGTGCTGCTGAATGCGCTCCTCCACTGCAACTGGGAGGGCGTCTGCTCCTGCTGACTCCATTCATCTGGTGAGTGATTCTGTAAAGGCGTCTGTGTGTGGCTGGTGAGATGAGTCAGGCGTAGGACATCAGATATGAGTAATACAAATACACGGCCACACAATACGGACCACAGTACAACAAACAATCACTCACAAATACAACATGTAGAACAGGGGGTTAAATAATAAACAAGTAATTGGATAAGTGAAGCCAGGTGTGATAAGACAAAGACAGAACAAATGGAAAATGAAAAGTGGATCGGCGGTGGCAAGAAAGCCGGTGACGTCGACTGCCGAATGCTGCCGAACAAGGAAAGGGACTGACTTTGGTGGAAGTCGTGACAAAACATAAGGGAGTGACTTATAAATGGGAGGAAATGATGAAGATAATGAAGTCCAAGTGTGAATCATAATAATTAACAGGTGAGTGTAATGATAGGTGCCAGGTGTGAGTAATGATGAATCCCAGGACCGGTGGCTAGTATTCTGGCGATGTCGTACGCCAGAAGGGAGGAGCAGGAGAAGATGTGACAGTAGGGCTACCAGACACACACACACACATCAGCAGCCAGATTGCAAGTGGAAAGAAAAGACAAGACACAACATATAAAACACACGTTACAGCACAAGGGTAACCCAACCAATAATACCTCATACAATAGCAATTTAACGCCAACTTCATAGAAACAATTGACAAGAAAGATCCCAGTCATCAACATGAGAGTATTTGCAATAGTCTGTGTTGTGATTTGACTTTATGTAACGGCTTTCATCGGAAGAAGAGGAGTTGTCAGACCAAAATGCAACGGGATACGTGTTCATCTTTATTATAAGGTACTGAACACTGAATACAAAAATAACTAAAGGAAAACCTGAAACAGTCCTGCAAGGTGAAACAATCACTTAACAGAAATACAACTACCCACAAAAACCCAGTGGGAAAAAGCTACTGAAGTATGGTTCTCAATCAGAGACAACGATAGACAGCTGCCTCTGATTAAGAACCACACCCGGCCAAACAACAAAGAAATACAAAACATAGAAATTGAACATAGAATGCCCACCCTAGTCACACCCTGGCCTAACCAAAATAGAGAATAAATAAACGCCTCTCTATGGCCAGGGCGTGACACTTTAACATTAATCTTAAGACTGTTATTTATCTAATTAACTAAGTATGTTTAATTGTTACCCGATTTAACTTAATCGTGTAACAATTAACTAATTAGGTTAAGGGGCACCATGAGAGCGGTTCTTTAAAGAGTTACCATCTCCAAAATGAAACTCTAAAATATCTTTACCTATCACATCTATAAACAGTCAATTTATTAATCATAACCTCGTATCCAATTTGTCTGTCAATTTGCTCTGGATAAGAGCGTCTGCTAAATGACTTAAATGTAATGTAATGTATCATATCATAATTCTGAACAGACGTAACCTCCTTGCA